>NC_048448.1:32000667-32300667 GCF_004353265.1 Vitis riparia | reverse complement strand
GTTATGGGGTGCCACATAAGTTGATTTCAGATAGAGGGGTACACTTTCGAGCTGAAATTGACACTTTGCTATAGAAATATGACATTCGACATCATAGATCTTCTGCATATAGGCCACAGACTAATGGGGCAGTAGAGGCCGCGAATAAGAACATTAAGAAGATTTTGAGGAAGATGGTTGAGACTTCTCAAGATTGGTTAGAGAAACTCCCTTTTGCATTATGGGCATACCGTACCTCTTTTCGCACCTCTACGGGAGCCACACCTTGTTCTCTGGTGTATGGAATGGAGGTTGTTTTGCTAGTCGAGATAGAAATGGGTTCACTGAGAGTAGCTCTCGAACAGTGGATCTCTGAGATAGAGTGGGCTCAGGCTCGATTTGATCGACTTAACCTTTTAGATGAGAATAGATTGAGAGCAGTAGATCATGTTCAAGCCTATCAGAGAAAGATGGCTCGTGCTTTCAAGAAACAGGTTAAGCCTAGACCATTACAAAAAGGGGATTTGGTTTTGAGGATTCTCAAAGGCTTAGTTGGAGACCCCAGCGAGAAGTTCAGACCTAGTTGGAGTGGGCCTTATGTTATTCGAGAGTTTACTCTAGAAGGGGCTGCATGGTTGACCAACTTAGATGGAAACAAATTTTTAGAGCCTACCAATGTAGATCAGTTGAAGAAGTATTACGTTTGAGATTATGGTCGTAGGATGGGTGGCCACCATTTCGGTTAGCCTTACACCTTGTCACCTTTATTGATATATTAGACCGTTGCTAGCCCATTGAGCCTCGTGTGATATGCTATAGCATTTTCTTCTCTGTAGCCTTGTTTATCATTTCTATACCCGGTTGGGGCCCTTTGATGTATAGTTATGCTTTGCTAGGAAAGCCTCATGAGTTGTGGACTTATAGGTTTATCTTTCTCATATTTTCTATTATCGCTTCATCACCCTGTCTGTTTGTGGACCCGCATTTTTCACATGCGTCCCCACTCGATCGGCGAGACTCGCTTTTATTTGTGAAAAAATAATTTTTGGAAAAGTCGGAGTCGCCACTTATTTTATTTTATTTTAAAGGGAAAATAAAATAAGAAATAAAACCCTAAAAAAAATGACTACATAGTTTTGGAAAAAGCATGTCTTTGAAAAACCCAAGTTTAGGTTCGGGGATCAGGTTACCTATTGGGAAGGTACCTCTGAAAGGTAGCACCCCTCTAAGCCCTATAAAGGTCTCTATTGACTAAGTTGAAGGAAACGTGGCAATTAATTGGTTAATTATAAATACCTAAGTAGGCTAGGTGATTTCAAAAAATAGCATGCCAAACAAGATCAAATCACAATAAAGAAGAGTGAGGGTGCGTACCTGAACCACTTCTTAAGCACTATCATGGAAACATCAAAGTTAGTTTGAAAATATGACACATAACATGCATTTTTATCAAAAATGATCAAACAAGCATCAAGGCAATCAAGTATGGCATCAAACGTGGATATGGCAATGGAGGAAAATATCGGGATATATCGGTGATATATCGCCGATATATCTTGTATCGGGAGGCGGCGACACGACATTTTGAGGAGAAAAATCGAGGAGAGATATTTCCGTAAATATCGCCAAAATATCGGCGATATATCGGCGATATATCGGTTCTGGGAGATATATCGGAGATATTTTGAAAAAATCGCCTCTGGTGACAAAATATCGGTGATATATCGGCGATATATCGGAGATATATCGGTGATATATCGGAGATATATCGCTGATTTTTTTGTGATATTTCCCCTCCTTCATGCAACTTGATCTGACGGCCCAGATCACGCCCGTGTTGATCCGACGGCCTATATGTGATTCCAATGGTAATATGGCGATCCAACGGCCAGATTGCTCCCAATTTTTTATCCAACGGCCAAAATTGATTTTCAACGGTAAATTAATGTTCCAACGGCTATTTTGGCCCAAATTTATTCTATAAATAGCCCAAATTTCATCCATTTCATCCATTTTTGCTTTCATTCTTCATTTGCTCTCTCATTACTCCAATTTTTATTAAGGTTGCTCAATTATTTAATCATTTTAAGGTATATTTGTTTTAAATTGTAATTAATTTTGTTTGTAATTGTAATTAATTCATGTATTTTCAATTAATTAGTATGTTTGCAATATGGATGATTTAATGCTATTTTTACATTCAATTGTAATTAATTTTTATATTTTTATTGAATTAACTTAGGTTAATTTGATTATTTAATTATAAATTGATATGTTTATTTTAGATGATTATTTGTGATTTATTTTCACATCTAGAATTAAATTAAACTAGTTAACTTAGCTAAATTATTTAATTAATTTAATTAACATGCTAAATTATTTAATTAATTTAATTAACATGAACTAGTATATTTTGAATATGAAATATGTTTATTTAATGAATTTAATGTGTACAAATTATTGATATTTAATGAAATGAAATATTTTATGTGACTTTATAATGAGAACAATTACAAAATTAACATTTCTTATAGATCGATATGATATAACTACATCTAATATCGCAAATTATATTATATATATATATCAAATTTTTCAATAAAACAACTTTAAAATGTCCATTATACTTCTAATTATATTATTATGAGGTTTTCCTTGCATTTCTATGAGTTTTTAATAATTTTAAGCCTACCGATATTTTTTTCCAGAATATCTGCCGATATATCTCCGATATATCCGATATATCCGTAAAATCGAAGTACCGATATATCCGTGATTATCGATATTTTCCTCCATGGATTTGGCTCATGATAACATACACATTCATAGAATTTTAGAGTTTGAGGGTAGAAAGAGCGTACCTGATTAGCGAGCATAGTACTCCTCTATGGAAAACAAAGTTAGCTAAATAGTAGATTCAAAATATATACCACAAAGAGGAAGCACAATTAATTAAATATCAAACAAAAAGTATTGAAGAAAATATCACGGATGTTAGGCCCCCACCAAAGCCTTAATTGATTTTGCATGAATTGATTCTATGAATCCCATTGTTTGGAATTATGAAGTTTATTCATGCTTGTTGGAAAAAAAAGGAGAAAACCATGAAAATTAGTTGAAAATGATGAAAATGCATGCCGGAAGGGAAAATGGCAGCAAATAGTATGTTAAAATCTGGATTTTATGCCTAAAGAAAGTTTGAGGATAATTCTCTAAAGTCAGGGTTATTTGGATGAAAACGATTTTGAAAACACAATTCAAAACACGTAAAAGCACAAGGAAAACAGGAGGGTGCAAGAGGAAGAGGGTAGTGTGCACCAGAATGGCCATGCCGGACTAGGGCTGCAATACTGGCATTGATGGTGCTGCTTGATGATGTTTTCCTATGGTCAAATGCAACCTTCAGAACTGACACATTTGTTGTACTCAGAGATTCAGCAAGATGTCTAGGATCAACAACCATGGGGGAAAGTCCTCTGACTACAAGCGATTGCCTTGCTTTGAGGATTAAAAGAGAGAACGCTTCAGTAAAGGAGACTTCGAAGGCAGAAAAGTATGATGCTTCAAACGTGACAGCTCAAAATCACAAGCTTTGACAACCCGGTCTTTATCAAGAAGAAGATCTGGAGACTTCAGATTTTCATGTACAGTAGTAGGATGGCTTGCGTGCTAATGATTTCATTCCCTTGGCCACGTCAAGAACCATTCTCAATCTCCATCTGTTAAAATAGCAGGCCTAAAGTTCCCATCCTTTTAACTTGGAGGAGCAAAAGCGCCAACTGAATGATTATATGCAGTGATACCAACAGATTGCCTACGCTGAAGAACTAAGTATAAAGGAAATCACAACTCCCCACCATTAATCTCATACTGATCTTGAGTTTTATGAAGCAAGGTAGGCCAAGAATCAAACTCTGCATTTTCTGAGTATGTCAAGAGAATAATAGGTTCCAGTTGATCTGAGAAAACAAATTTGAAGCCATTTTCTTGTAATATCCAGATTCTGCAAAGCAGGAATTGCAACCCTGAAAGAGCCTTAGCAAGAGGGGTGCTTGAAGGAATGACCAGTAGCATTTCTATAACACCCAAGATTTTCTAGAGATCAAGACGTTCTTCTCATTTAGCGTCTGCCTGCAATTTGATTTATGAATGTATTTCCAACTCCAAACTTTGGTTCTTGGTCAGTTAATAACAGTCTTACTTGATACAGCGCTGTTAGGATGGCTAAGTCTGCTAGGACAAACTAATAGGTTGCCTGTACTCCTGAATTTTAAGTCTGGATTCCAGTCTGGTCCTCTCTTTATGCACATTGGAGGTGGCTAATGATATGTGGACTGAGGGTGCTGTGCTGGAGCAAGGAGCCCATGAAACTTCTACTTTAGAGTTCTGAAAACCTGTACTCTGGTGACCATATCATCCGATTGAAGTTGCTGAGGCAGGAATTCCAGCGTCAGGTTGCATTTTGTTGTACATTGGAGATGCATTTATTCCCAGCAAATTGTCTTGAGTCAAAATTGTTGGAAAAAGAATTAGCACGGTATGGAGAAGCTACCCCAGCTATATTTGGTTTAGCAGTAGAGCCACCAGTGGGTGAACTATTGCCAAAAGATTGAGAATGCCATTGACCATGCAGTACTGGTTATGATTGTTCTCCAATAGATAGGTAGCTACAGTCATTTTGAGATTTCGTAATCAACTACTGTGGATGTAACAACCCTTGAACTTGTTGTGAATTTTGAGACGCTGATGAACACATATTCTGTGTTCCAGATGATAGAGAGTGCAATTGAGCACCTCTAGAATGGTCTTCAGAAGAGATCTGCTGGAGTTGATTCTGCAACTCAAAAAAATTGAAACCGATCAGAAACCTGTGAATTCAGAATTTTGTTATGGCGTTCCCTTCCAAGCTCAGCCTTTACTTGACTGCTTAGATCAGATGTCAGCTAAAGTTGACCAAGGGCATCATTCTTTATCAAGATCTGGTGTTGCTGACTTGATGGCTTCTGTTGACGTTGACGTGGAACGAACTGTTGTTGAAACTGATGAGGTTGTTGCTGAAATTGTTGCTGTTTTCTATGAAAAGGTCCCTGTTTCAGAATAACATGTATTTTGAGTCCACTTGCAAACTGACCTCTACGAGCCTGTGAATTTGACAGCTTAATTCCCAAGTGATTCACACAATTTCTCACTCCCACTACTGATTTTTCTATTTTCCGCACTCCTTGCATAGAGCTTCTTAATGTTCCAGAGCCTATTCAGGACTTATTTCAAATGCAAACAAAAATAGAGAATCAGGACCTTCAATTGATACCTGTGTTCAAAAGCTGTAACTAGGCATCCTAAAATCATCTAGGCATAGATCAAAACCCTCACTAGGCACCTTAGCAATTTATTGGCTTGTCTTGAATCTCCTTATTGACACTTAAAACATGACCGGAAACAGTTTTTCCTACTCCACAGCACTTCGGGAATTCTTGAAGTTCATTAGGTTCACATGAAGTGTCAAGTAGAAATAGCTGAGCCTTAATATGACGCGATATCATTAACCAGATCCATTCATTTTCCACTCTATACACATAACCAGTTACCCGTTATCCAGTTGAAATCCTGAATTCTACATCCACAAACTTGTTCTCAACTTCAATGGAACCTGTAAGCATCTCTGGTTTGATTGGACAGCTCACATTGGTGATTTTACCATTATTTTATGATTTATTGGCTTTTGCAACAATTCTTGCAGACACTGTTTGCCCAATCCTGAAGTTACTAAAGGGATTCTCAATAACATTTTCATCACATACCTCTATTATATGAACCCTCCCATGGAAACCAATTCCAAATTTCAACCTTAACTCGAGAGGCTTTATTTCAGTAATCTCTGCTTGAACCAGAGGTCCCACATTATAGCTGGACTTCTTTTTGGCTCTTTTCGAACTGGAAGTCTCTGTAGCCTCAATAACAGATTTA
The DNA here is from genome assembly GCF_004353265.1 of Vitis riparia. Lineage (NCBI taxonomy): Eukaryota > Viridiplantae > Streptophyta > Magnoliopsida > Vitales > Vitaceae > Vitis > Vitis riparia. The sequence continues at coordinate 32,294,721 of NC_048448.1, read as the reverse complement.
AGAACCAAAAGCAACATTCCAACTATTGAAGGGCTTGGAAGTGCCATAACAATAGCAATGACACTTTGCCTATGAGGGAATTGTTTTTTAGCAAACTTTTGTGTGTTGTAGTCAGATATAGAGGCATATCCTGTAGCATAGTTATACTCTGGCAATGAAAGAACCAAGTAATTTTCTTTCACAATTTCCGCAATTGCATTTATAGTTTAACGTGGTTACAACTCCTTACGTGTTTCTCTTCTGCATTTCTTTTTACCAACCTGGCTGTTAGAACTGTCTTCCCTGTGTCTATCAAGAAACTCTGGCTTTAAAGATAAATCCACAAGGTGTTCTGTCTTGGCAACATCAAGAACCACAGCTTGAACTGGGGAACCTCTTTCCGTCGTAGTTCCGTTTAATTGATAGTACGAGATAAAACCAAAAACATCATTATACTTTTCAAAGTTGATGACAACTCCAAAATCTTTTGCATCTTGAATCCTTCCTTCAGTGACAGTGCCAAAATTAAAACCTTCAGCCCATTTTAACTCAGAGTCTTCGGAGTCTGATTACTGAAGCTTAGCAATCTTCTCCTCCAAAAGAAAATATTCTTGAATAAATGATGCATCTGTTGATGAGCAACATGACTGTTTCAAAGAAAGTGTTATTCTACCTGTTTCACTGTTAACATTGAGTGTATCACTCTATACAGATTACCCAATGAGAAAAAGGGTCTGTTGCATAACAAGCTTGCTCTGGCTCAAACCTGAAGGGAGAAAAAAAAAAATGAAGACTGTATTTCACATGGTAGTTGATATTAGATGCAATCTCAACAGGTTCTTCTGCCAAGGGGTGAGCAGTAACCGGAATTTTAGCAGGGATGCCTGGAATTCTGGAGATAGTGACTTGAGGCTTCTTGTGAATCAGTAGCAAGCTTAACCAGACCATTCTTGAAGGCAACTTCTCATGTCAATTTTCACCCCCTGAAGTCAAGCTGCGAGGCTTCGTCTGGTCTATGAAATTTGCCCCACATAAATAGGTAATACCAAAAATACAGCAATGTCATTGAGCCTACTGACAGTTTCTATCACGGGGATAGAAGTTCTAAGCAATCACCTGTTTTACAAGCGATCGAAGCATAAACAGGAATACGGTCTTGCATAGTTTCCTTTCAGCAAACTCTTTTCTTCAAACAAGTCATGCATTCCAGAATATGCAACTCTCCTCTTTCTGAAGTACATAACATGCCTAAGATCTACGTCTGGGGGCGAAATGTTTTCATAATCTGCATAGGACTATGCTCAATTGCTTACAGAAATATCATTGAATCAGTAGCGGATTTGATGTTTTTTTCATTTAGTTGTTATGTGACCATCATCAAAATTGTGCTACTTGTCTTCATCTAGAAGTTTTCTATGTGCAGTGCAGTACTTCGTCTTTCGTTACCAAATCAATTCAATAATAAGTCTTGAATCTAGGCTGGTCATTTCACTCAAAGGACCAGCTTAAAAAAAAAAAAAAACAAAAGTGTAATAGGTACTGTTAGCATTCTGTTCATTGGGCAAGGGATCATACTCTGTGCCATGATGATTTAGAACACTGTTATTTGGAAAATAACCTTCATAAATTCCTGGATTATATTGAGGCTACTTGATGAATTATTCGCTCATAGGTTTATAGTGCTCAGGCGCACGATAGAACTGGTCAGACACGGCATGAAATTGAATTCCATTTCTTTTATTCCTGTAACAATTTACGAAGTTTCTGAATCAATGCTGTCCCACCAGGCTTCGAAAATTCAAGATTTCTTTGAACTTTGTTCAATATAACCTGAGGATTTGTTGACGAGAAATACATCATAGAGCTATGATATCAGAACTCACGAGACACCAATCTGTTCAAAACAAGGCACCGAATCTGGCAATCATGGGAAGTTCTCTAATTTCCATCCTGAAGTCTCATACTGATTTGAAATGTTTTCAGGAATTAGGAACGACGTCTCGAGAAAGCCACTTCTGCCGATTCTTAAACTGCCGTTCCCCGTTTGTGTTTGCTGATTTACAGGCGGCAGCACTCAATTGAGAGCTTTGGAACTTTTACGGTCTTTATATTTCAGCTCCAGAAAATTATCTATAATAGACATTACTTCAACACACTGGAAAGAGTTCAAGACGAATCTGCGTGTCCACTCCTGAGTGACTCAAAGATGACCTCATCTGAAACTCAAAGCCTGTAGAATTCTCCAACAGCATCCTCTACTTCTCAGCTGCTATGAGAGGAGATATCGTATTGAACAAACACTTCCAGCTTTAGGGCTGCAATCTCTTTGATCAGATTCTCAGAAGGCCAGGCACTAAGCTTGCATTTTTTATAGCATTTTCATATATTATGATATGTGAAAGACCTAACAGTATTCAGCTCATTCTCTGACTTCTCCATTGAGTCTTTAGGATGAAAATTCCCGGTTTCTGCCATCCCCAAACCTCGACAAAAATTGGACAAATTTAACTCTTTGATTCTGATTGGATACCGACATTGTGAACGATCTTCCTTTACCTTTCATATCAGTCTTTCTTCTCCTAATACTCTGCTTGGAAATAGCAATGACTTCATTTCTACTGCCTTGTTTAGATCCTCCAGGATCAATATCTTCTTCGTCTCTCACAAATTCTGGTTCTGTTGATAAAGTCCTGCCCTCAGTCCATTTTGCAAAGCATAACCTAATTTTACATTTGTATAATTCCAGGTTTACACACAAGTCGATGGAATTCATAGCCTGACGTAGCCTTTTCTGAGAAGTTAGAGAAATTGCTTCTCTGGTAGAAAAGCTTTCAAGACCGTGCTGAAGCTCTAAATGTTGATAGTTTTCCATTACAATTGACGTGAGTTCCTCATCAGTAGTGTCATAAGAGTGACTTCATGAGAAGTTTCTTGCTGGATCAGAACCAGCACACATTAGGGGTTGCTTCACCTCTATTGCAGGCAGATCTTCACCTTCAGGAACCAAACAGCTAGTTGGATCATGGCATGAATTGGAATTCTAAGATGAGGTGCAAATTCATGGTTCAAAATCTCGGTCGAGACCGGTACAACTCGGCTGAGTCGTATCCGCCTCGACCATGGCCGGTACCAGACCGATACCCGAGTTGGAGTAGAAATTGTGGAGAAAATCAGATGAGAGGATGAGGATCAAAACCCATGAAAATGAAAAATACAGAGTTAGAACCCTACATCTTGGAGTTGCCGACGAGGTCAAAGAAGCATGCCTGCTTGTTCGGATCGCCCAAGTTCCCGCCGGAGATGGAACTGAGCGACATGAGGAGTAGAGTCGCCGAACTTCGGCACCGCTGTTATCATCGACGGTCCTGATGGGTTTGTAGTCGGGACAAACTATGTTATGGAACTTCTGCAAGGATTTGCCTCCGGTGATCATGTAGGCAATGTCAACACCCACTTCTACAATCACCTGTTGAGGCACCACAATCCAGAGGCCAAGCTTTTCACCGAAGGCATGCTATCCTAACTCATTGTATCTGTCAAACCGCTTTCCAGGAACCATTTCATGCATCTCAACCATTTGCCAATGAAATGGGTACCTTTGATACAGACGGGTGTTCAGAGGATTTAGGTTTTAAATAATATGTATTTATTTTTTAATTAGATTATGAGTATTTGGTGGGGATATGGATTTTAAATAATTTGATAAAAATTATAATGATAAAAAATAAATAATAAATATTAGACTTATATCAAATAAATACGAAATTAATATTTATATAAAAATTAAAATTAATGAATATATTTTATAAGAAAAATTATATTTATTTTTTTAAAGATGAATCATGGTTTTATTTTTTTAATAATTGAAAATATTTTTAAAAAAATTCAAAATATTTAATTTAAATAATTTTTTATTAAATTTTTTATTTATTATTTTCATCTTCAATAAGAAACATTTATCAAGTGATTAAATTAAAATATTTTTAAAGATTTTTAATATTATTATAAATCATCCAAAAAGCATGCTTTTATTATAATTTGAATAATTTCAATATAATAGAAGTTTATTTTATTAATTTTTTTACTCTACTTATTTGTATTTAATTTTTTTAATAATTTTTATAATTTTTTAAAATTATTTTGAGCTCTTAAATTAAAATTTTTTGTGTATCACCCGATACCGATCCGAGATACCGCGACCGATGTGCCTCAGGACCTCCCGAGTCAATGACCGATACCGCAACTTTGAACTATGGGTGCAATTGCCACCAGGGATAGTTACGGGATTGGCTTGAAGGGTAGAAGGCAAATCCCCCGTATGATCGTCCTCAAACACATAAGCAACACCTCCATGATTTGGTTCCATGCAATGAAGGCTATTATCAAAGACAGTATCAGGCACTTGAACCGCATTACTATTGTTTAAAGAATAACTTTCGGAGCTATTGCATATATCAGAACTATGTTCTGGAGAGATATCCAGAAGTGAAAGTGTTTGTGGAGAGATGCTTTGGGTCAATAGCTGTATAATATACCCTTCATTCTTAATCTCTGATGCAGGAGAAGCTGAGGCAAAGTTATGCTCCCTGGTTGGAGAAATTGTTAGTGGAGGGATGCCTTGGAGCAATCGATAAGTAATGAAATCCTCATTCTTAAATTCTGATACAGACGAAACTGGGGCTTGGTTACCAAGAAGGTGTCCAGTGGACTACTCTGCTTTGAGCATCTTAATCTGCTGCAGCTCTTCCATAAAGCTTGACCAAGCCTGAAAGTGCCTTGATTGGGATCATCTTTTTGGGGTACAGTTTCTTCATTGAGAATTTTGCCAAGTGGTTTCTGGATGCCAAAAGGATATTGATGCAGTTTGTGGGTTGAATACGACAGGAGGCCTTTTAGGCGGAATGAAACTCTTTATATTGGGATTGAACTTGAAATCCTCGGCGTGGGGATTCGGTGTTGACTTTTCTGAAGACAATGCGCCCACGGATGAACTTGGTGGCAAACTGGAATCAATTGAAATTGGAACAGCATGGCCAAAGGAACCAACCATCAGATTTCTTCGTTTAATGACCTTAAATGCTTCTTCCATTTCAGCACTGAAAACTGTGGATGCTTCAACTGATCGTGAATCTTTATAAAATTCATTCAGCATAAAGGAGAAGCTAGTGGCCAATGTGTGCGCAACATCAACCTTTCCAGATTTCGCATTTGAGGTCAGGTGACCTATGGTGATAGGAGACAAACGCAATTCAGAAGCAATAGCTGGCTTTCCAGATCTGAGGCTTACAACTTTTGGCGCTCAAAGATGAAGAGTTCCTGATACTAAGAACATCAATAGAAACTAAATCTCCTCTACCCCTTTCCTGATGAGGCAACTCCCTTGATAGGCTTTCTGATCTTTAGAGTGGATGGACTAGTGTCATCTAACGCAATGGTTTTGGACATTGGAAACAGCTCCGCTGGCATAGGATTGAGCAACGTCATCTTAAGCATGATTTCTGGACTCATTCAAATCAAGAGTTTCCTCGTGAAATGAAGAATAGACAGTAAACAACTGGACAATTGAACATTCATTGCAATTCAAAATTGAAGAATTACTTGGTCTGCACTATGCTTCAACACCATTGCTGTTGGATTTGATTTGATCTAATTTATTAAAAATAGTAAAATTGTTTACAGAGTCGATCAAACCAGTGGACTATTGAAGAGAATGGTTCAGTCTGATGAGTGTTGATAACACTAGAAGTCATGCTAAGCATAGCAAAATCATCAGACTCGTGTACAACTGATTTTCCGGGATCGTGCGAATTAATGCTTTCATTGATAGAAACATCATCAGATAATTCTGTACTGCTGGTAGGAATAGAAACCTTATCAGATGGTTCAGTTTTCCCCTTTTTTTTTTACCATATAAAACCCATAGAATGCAGAGTCATCCATCAATCACGAATATCAGAGGAGCATCTTCATAGTTTAAATCTCCGAACATTGAACCTAGAATGCCACAAACTAAGAACCCTCAGGAACTATGGTAACCTTTGCATCTGTCTAGTCTAACTCCAAGTAACCTCGTTATACACAACCTTTATAAAGTTCCCACCTTTCTCAGAATATTCATCCTGTTATGGTCTTTGTAGCCCAAAACACCAAAGGAGGGAGAAGGAAGAAATACATAGATGCAGAAGTAAAGAAAAATAATCCAAAAAAAGAAAAGAAAAAAAACAAAGCAAGGGAGATAGAGATGGGTAAGCAGGCAAGCCACATTTCATTATTTTCAAAAGGGCTTGAAGAATTGAACACGTCAAGACGAATTTAGTTAAAACTTTATCAAGATTCCACAAGTATTCAAGCTCAAACATAAATCTCTGTTTCAGCTATTTGTAGAAAGAATCAAAGAAATCAAGAACACAACCATAACAGAGCAAGTTTATAGGCAGTTTTGATTCGATCAACACAAATAAGTGGCCCTTGATGTCCACTCCAATCATCAAAATAAATGCTCAGAACCATCATTGAATCATCAAGAATCGAACACAAAAGAAGACATGGAAAATAGCTGAAAACGTACCTGGTAGTCTCCACCCAGTTATTTGGCTCCCCTGCTATGGTTCTTCTCTGAAAATCCTCCCCAAAAACCAATCCTGTGAACCTCCTTCCCCCCCTATTCTCTCTGCGTGCTGCTAGTCCTTCTTTTCCCAAAAAAAAACCCCACACCTTTTTTCCTCCTTTCCAGCATCCTTTCTTACGTATATATATCAGCCCCCAAAAACTCAATTTTCATGAAGGAAATCCACTTTCCTTCTTTCTCCATTTCCATGCAGGATTTCCTCTTTCCATATGTATGCTGCCACATTAATTCCCTTTTCCCTCCAAAAATATTTTTCTTACCTTCTTTGAGTGCACGTGCCTTAGTGAGAGTTGAATAGCAACCCCCATTCTCTTGTCAAACAATAAAAACAAAAATAGAGAGAATAAAACCAAAAAAAAAAAAAGTTAGCAATGTTGCAACAAATAAATAAATAAAGTAAAACAAAATAATTAAATAAGTTAAAATAAAATAGTCAATCCTATGTGTGCCATGCAAGTCATGTGACTATGTGAATCATGCAAGAAACGCTAAAAAATGGTTTAATAGGCCAAGTGTGCCTAAGAGGGCCTAAGTGAACCTAGACAAACCTAAGGTATCTAAATGACCTAAGGTGGTGCCTAATGGGCCGGGTATACCTATACGGGCCTATGGTGAGACTAAGTGGGCCTAACTAAGTCTAACTTGAAATGCACCTAAGTGAAGCCTAATCTAAACTTGAAGGGCTACCAAGGTCATAATGTGGAGTTGGACAAACCCTCAACCAAAGTCCCCAAAGTGGCTTAGAAAAAAAGGTAAGTAGTATGAGTAGCAATGGGCCACTAAGGAACTATTGTGGAACATTAGAAGTGAACTTAAAGACATGTGCTAAAGGGACAAAATAGAGGGTCTACACTATTGCACTCCATTATTTCCACATTTTCATCTCGATCCCAACTCTTATCATTTGTTGTTACACTTCATATTTTCTTCACTTGGAATGTTGATTCTTCACATATTGATGCATATTGGGTAGTTGTATTACTCTCTTCATTCCATCATTTGGCATTGATTCGGAGACTTTAGCTTGAAAGGTTGTCTCATAGGATAGGGTTTCGTGTGTTCATCAATGATTTGAGAGAGTTTATTCATTCCTTGTAGTTTCTCATTGGAGTATGACTTATTAATGACTAGAATACGTGTAAGCAAAAAAACAAAAAACAAAAAGAAAGAAAAAGAGTAATGACATGTTCGTATATGGTACCTTGCTCCATTAGACACTTATGTCACCTTTTGAGGTTTTTTATTGGGTATATTTGTCATTGTGGATTCTTGTGAGATTTTTATATGAGTTTTCACTCCTTGAGCCACTCTTGTTATGCATTTGGAGTGTCGAGGGTTCATGTGAGAGTTCTATGAGATCCTATGCTTCTTGGATCATGGTTGTTATGTATTAGGTATGAGAGATGAGTAACTTTTTTTTAGTAGGGTCTCTGGATCATTGTCCTATCTGCCATTCCATCATTAGTGATATGACTTTCTTTTATTGTACTAATATGGGTTGATTATCATTCATTCCACTTTCTTATTGCCTTTTTTTTTCGTGTCTCATTACTTCTTTCCAGATCTCGTTCCACCTTTTATCCATTTCCTACATATTAATACAAATTTTTTATTCATACCTTCTTCACATCATTCACATGTTTCATTAATGGTTTAAGCACTTATCCTTTTTCTTGTTCCGCCATAGACATTTCCTTTGGTTACCTTTAGGTCCATGGCTCATGAGATTTTCCTATGCGTTGTACACTATACACGAGGGTATGAGTTTGATCATTGGGTATTTGATCCTAGTTTTCTTTAATTTCTTTGTTTTCTCACCCTGGCCTACGTTACGTCCCGTGTCTTAAGACCACCCTGAGGCCATAGATCAGACGTTATCTTTGACAGTCTTCACTTGGACAGACTTTTGTATATTGGTTGAAGTATAGTCGTTGCTATGCTTTCTCTTATGCAAGATACTTTTGGAAGCATTTGGTTTCTCTTTCTGTTTGGTATATCGATGTTTGCTAGATTTTTTAGTTGAGACAATCCATTGATGATATTGGACTCATCATTTTGTTGTGCATCAAATATCCACACTAGGGCATATTTCCCTTTTGCTCTGAGATCCTTAGTTGTGGTTGGGTTGTGTGGCTATCCTTGATCTTGATCATTGAGATGCTTGATTGATGTTATTAGGAGATTGATTGATGTTGACAGATGTTTGTTTGATGATGTCATGTTCTTTATTGTGTACCAGATATCCATATTGGGGCATGTTCCCTCTCCTCGATGAGATTGTGTTCGAGCAGTGGTACAAGGATGGACGATTAGTGTTGATTGTTTACCTCACAACTTCGATATCATACAATATACTGGGGCATATTCTCTTCTCCTTGATGAGATTTTGTTTGCGCTGTGGTGTGACGATGGATAATAGGTGTTGTTTATTTACCTCATGACCTTGACATCAGATCTTATTTTGGGGTATATTTCCCCATTTTCCTTGAGTATCCTTGAGATTAAGACAACAGCCAGCTTGGTTTTAGATTGAGTACTAGTATGGGGCTTTCGACGATTGACTGTATCAGGACCTCCCTACATGGATTTGTTGAGACAGAGATGGATCACATCAGGTTTCATCCGAGGAGCATAAGTGGATCCTTTAGCTAGGTGTTCATGAGATAGATTGCTTTCGTCATTATTACCTTGCGGGTTGGGTTATCCAGATGAGCAGTATTTTCATGCACTTTGAGATTTTCTTTTAGATGAGTCACGATATACACACTCTGAGATTTACCACTTAAGGTTTGTCACCAGAGCAGTTTGTGAGACATAGAGAGCTCTTTCAGTTCATATTTTTCAGAGGTTTGTCATGATGCATCGGTATCTGCCTCATTAATTTTAGCGGATGATTGGTTTATTGGTTGTTTCAGCGGTGTGAGCACCTTGGATATTGGGGCATATTTCCTTTCCTAAGCCTAGTAGTCTAACCCTTGGCATGTCAAGTATACGGCTTTGATCCCATTTGCTTCCTATCCACTTTCGAGTTAGTCATTGTTTTTTCATTTAGAGCCCAAAGCTCTTGACCCATAGTCGTTTTTCATTTATGACCCAGAGTCATTTCTTTTCCATTTAGAGCCCAAAGCTCTCGACCCAGAGTCGATTTTCATTTATGACCCATAGTCATTTCTTTTTCATTTAGAGCCTAGAGCTCTCGACCTAGAGTCAATTTTAATTTATGACCCAGAGTCATTTCTTTTTCATTTAGAGCCCAGAGCTCTCAACCCAAAGTCATTTTTCATTTATGACCAAGAGTCATTTCTTTTCCATTTAGAGCCTAGAGCTCTTGACCTAGTGACCTAGAGTCATTTTTCATTTATGACCCAGAGTCATTTCTTTTCCATTTAGAGCCCAGAGCTCTCAACCCATAGTCGATTTTCATTTATGACCCAGAGTCATTTCTTTTTCATTTAGAGCCCAGAGCTCTTGACCCAGAGTCGATTTTCATTTATGACCTAGAGTCATTTCTTTTTCATTTAGAGCCCAAAGCTCTCGACCAAAAGTCAATTTTCATTTATGACCCAGAGTCATTTCTTTTCCATTTAGAGCTTAGAGCTCTCGTCCCAGAGTCGTTTTTCATTTATGACCCATAGTCATTTCTTCTCCATTTATAGCCTAAAGCTCTCGACCCAGAGTCGATTTTCATTTATGACCCAGATTCTTTTTTTTTTCATTTAAAGCCTAGAGCTCTCGACCTAGAGTCGATTTTCATTTATGACCCAGAGTCATTTCTTTTTCATTTAGAGCCCAGAGCTCTCGACCTAGAGTCGTTTTTCATTTATGACCCAGAGTCATTTATTTTCCATTTAAAGCCTAGAGCTCTCGACCCAGAGTCGATTTTTCATTTATGACCCAAAGTCATTTTTTTCTGATTAGAGCCTAGAGCTCTCGACCTAGAGTCGGTTTTCATTTATGACCCAGAGTCATTTCTTTTCCATTTAGAGCCTAGAGCTCTCGACTTAGAGTCGATTTTTCATTTATGACCCAAAGTCATTTCTTTTCCATTTAGAGCCCAGAGCTCTCGACCCAGAGTAGTTTTTCATTTATGACCCAAAGTCATTTATTTTCCATTTAGAGCCTAGAGCTCTCGACCCATAGTCGATTTTTCATTTATGACCCAGAGTCTTTTCTTTTCCGATTAGAGCCTAGAGCTCTTGACCTAGAGTCAAGTTTCATTTATAACCCAAAGTCATTTCTTTTCCATTTAGAGCCCAGAGCTCTCGACCTAAAGTCAATTTTCATTTATGACCTAGAGTCATTTCTTTTTCATTTAGAGCCTAGAGCTCTTGACCTAGAGTCGTTTTTCATTTATGACCCAGAGTCATTTCTTTTCCATTTAGAGCCCAGAGCTCTCGACCTAGAGTCATTTTTCATTTATGACCCAAAGTCATTTCTTTTCCATTTAGAGCCCAAAGCTCTCGACCCAGAGTCGATTTTCATTTATGACCCAGAGTCATTTCTTTTCCATTTAGAGCCTAGAGCTCTCGAACCAGAGTCGATTTTTCCATTTATGACCCAGAGTGATTTCTTTTCCATTTAGAGCCTAGAGCTCTCGACCTAGAGTCGATTTTCATTTATGACCCAAAGTCATTTCTTTTCCATTTAGAGCCCAGAGCTCTCGACCCACAGTCGTTTTTCATTTATGACCTAGAGTCGTTTATTTTCCATTTAGAGCCCAAAGCTCTCGACCTAGAGTCGTTTTTTTCCATTTATGACCCAAAGTCATTTCTTTTCCCATTTAGAGCGCGGAGCTCTCAACCTAAAGTCATTTTTCCATTTATGACCCAGAGTCATTTCTTTTCCATTTAGAGCCTAAAGCTCTCGACCTAGAGTCGATTTTCATTTATGACCCAAAGTCATTTCTTTTCCATTTAAAGCTTAGATCTCTCGACTCAGAGTCGTTTTCTCATCTATGACCTAGAGTCATTCTTTCCACATAGAGCCTTGAGCTCACGACCTAGAGTTGTTCCATTTTTGTGATTGCGACCCTGTGTTCCGAGCTTACTCCTGTCATGTGCTAGGACAAAATCTCTAATCCTTTTCTTTTAGTTCTTCGGTATAGTTCACTTTGTTCCACTCATTATTCGTATGTTACTCACATTCCCTACACTCATGATCTCCACCGAAGAGGGGCATATTTATAGACCCTCCATTTTTTCCTCCTAGCACATGCCCTTTACAGCAATTCCCTGGTGGCCCATTACTACTCGTATAACTTATATTTTCTAAGCCACCTTAGGGACTTTGGTTAAGGGATTCATTTAACCACATTGTGACTCTTGGCAGCCCTAATTCAGACTAAGACTCACTTAGCCACCTTAGGTTCACTTAGATACACTTAGGCCCATTAGGCACCACCCTAGGCCCACTTAGGCACTTTAGGTTCACTTAAATACACTTAGGCACCACCCTAGACCCACTTAGGCACTTTAGGCCCACTTAGGCACCTTAGGTTCACTTAGATACACTTAGGCCCATTAGGGCACTTTAGGTTCACTTAGATACACTTAGGCACCACCTTAAGCCCAATTAGGCCCATTAGGCACCACCCTAGGCCCACTTAGGCACCTTAGGTTCACTTAGATACACTTAGGCCCATTAGGCACCACCCTAAGCCCACTTAGGCACCTTAGGTTCACTTAGATACACCTAGGCCCATTTAGGCACTTTAGGTTCACTTAGATACACCTAGGCTCGTTTAGGCGCCTTAGGCCCACTTAGGCACCACCTTAGGCCCACTTAGGCACCTTAGGTTCACTTAGATACACCTAGGCCCATTTAGGCACTTTAGGTTCACTTAGATACACCTAGACTTGTTTAGGCACCACCTTAGGCCCACTTAGGCACCACCTTAGGCCCACTTAGGCACCCTAGGCCCACTTAGGTACACTTGGGTTCATTTAGGCCCACTTTGACTTTTTCTAGGCCCATTTAGGTATGATTAGCATGTGCTTGATTTTCTTATTTTACTTATTTATTTATTTATTTATTTATTCATTTATTAGTTTTATTCATTTACTTATTCACTTTTTCGGAAAATTGAATGAGAATCGAGATTTTAGTTTTTTTTATTGCATGAATTGGTATCTCATATATATTCATATATTTACTTTACTTTAATTGTAGGAAATTGCTTGAGCTTCATATTTTAATTCTCTTAATGTATTTGATGTCTTAGTTTTAATTGCATAATTTTAATCTTAAATTTGAAATTTTCAACTACATGATTTTTTGTTTCATTTTTTATTTTTTATTTTATTTTACCATTTACTTTCTATTTCACAAAGGATAAGGAAAGACTTTTCTTTTGGCAAGGTAGTCCAATCATCATGCTGCAGATTGAGAATGAATATGGGAAGGTTGAAAGCTCATTTTGGTCAAAGAAAGAAAACCTTTGATGTTGTTCCTTCCAGGACCGCGATTGGAGAAAGGAGTTGAATGTGGGATTGAAGGAAGCTTACCAAAGCGGTTTGTCATAGAAAAGGGAAAGTGTAGCATGTATGTAGATGACGGGAAGGGTTGTATTCAAAATGAAAAAGAAAATTTTGAGCACTGGACTGCTGCTGAAGGATTTTTTAAGGAACACCGGGCTGCTGCTGAGTTTCTTTTGGGGATCACTCGGCTGCCATTTTGGGATGAGAGAGAGGTTTTGACAGTGTGAGAGAGTGCCATTTTGAAGGGATCGGTGCAGGGAGTTTTTTTTTTTTAGAGCAGAAGGTTGTTGTTAAAGGGAATAAAAAAAGAGAGTTTTTGAGAGCGGGGGTTGGCTGGTTTTCTTTGAGAAGAGAAGCTGACACCTTTGGGGAAGGAAAGACCGACCAACTGCACCAATATTAACACGCTTTCAGCCGTATCATTCTTAAGGCGCATTTAGCACACACCAGAAAAGAGAGTAGAACGCAAGAATTTCGAAGAAAAAATGAAGGCGACATTTGGACCCATCGACGCCCGTCCACTCACGCATCATTGAAAACACATACCAAAATACCATTGTTCCCGAGCACATAGGAGAAAATATCTACATACCATTGTTTTAGTAAGCTGGCTAGGTGAGTCATTTTTTATATATATGGGTTTTCATGTAACAGTGAAAGTTTAATTGGTTTTTTAGTGGAATTATTATTATATTGCGTTGTTTGACTACCATTACTAGCTCCAACGTGAATTTCTTTAAATATGGCAGCATTTAACTTTTATATATATGGGTTTTCATGTTACAGTGAAAGTTTGATTGGTTTTTTAGTGGAATTATTATTATATTGTTGTGGTTTGACTTTATTTACTAGCTCTAGCATACATTTTTTGTTTTAATATGTCAGAATGAGAATTGTGTTTAGGTTTAGTTTGGTATATTATATTAAATTCATAAAATACAAATTCATGTAATTTTACTTTTGAAAATAATAATAATAATAATAATATAGTTTGATCTTTATTTAGTTTAGTTGTGATTCATTTAATTATTAGTTGTTTATTTATTTATTTGCTACTAATCTAATGTTTTGTAACTTATTTATTTATTTATGAGATTGAACCTATGGGTTAAAAATTCAGTTTAAAATATAAAAGAAAAAAATCTATTGAAGGTGGTTTGAATTGGCTTTAGATTTAGTTAAAATTATAGTTTGTTGGAATGATTGATTTTTATGTGTTAAGTATTATATTTTAAACTTGTCTTAATTAGTGATAAAAATGTTTGTTAAGCTCAAATTTATTTTACTAACGTAAGTTTATTATAAAAAAATTATTTAATTCATTGAGTTCGTATTTCGTTTCATTCATATTTTATTTTATTCATATTTTTTTGTCTGTGTCCTCAATTTATCCATTTGATTATGAGTTTAATTTTATAGGTTAGAAATTTAGTCTAAGGTAATTTTATAATTTAATTTTTGGTTAATGTAAAATTTTAGTTTGTTAAAATAATTGATCACGTGTGTTAAGAATTTAAGTTTGGATTGGCTTTAATTAGTGTTTAATTCATTTTAAGCTTAGATTTCATTTTTATAATGTAAGTTTATTTAGAAAATTGATCCATTAATTCATATTTTTTTAATTAATTATATTATTTATTTATGTGTTGTCTATTTATCCATATGTCAATAAAATTAATTCTATAGGTTAGAGATCTCGTTTTAAAATATATTATGGTTAGTGTTTTTATTTAACTTCAGGTTTGGGTGCTCTTGTAAAATTTTTGTTTGTTAAAATAATTAATATTAAGTGTTAAATATTTGATTTTAGACTTGTCTTTATTAGTGTTACAAATATATATATATATATATTATATATATATATATATATATATATATATATATATATATTTTTTTTAAGCCTAGATTTCATTTTAATAATGTAAGTTTATTTAGAGAGTAGATTCCTTGAATTCATATTTTGTTTTTAGTTTGCTTTCATTTTAATTATTTTAGGTGTATTTATAATTTTAAGATATTAATAAAATCAATTATATATTCAAAGGTGTCTGTCCTTAGTTTATTCTGATTTGCTTCACTCATCTATTCAGTTTAGGTATTTTCTATAATATTAGTTCACTAATAAAATTAATTTTAGGATTGAAAATTATTGTTTGCCTTGATTTGATTTGGTCCATTTTAATTGGTCTAGATGTGTTTGAATGTTTAATCGATCACATGCTAATTCGTTATTATTACTCTTAATTGATATGCTTTTTTAAAAAATATATATATATTAGTCATTAATTTAATTGGTTTAAGTTTGAATAGTTTATTGCTTAAGTAATCTCTAGTAAAATTTACTTTTTGGAAGCCATCGGAAGATAGTGCAAATTGGCTTCCATTCTCACCACTTCAATTTTTTATTTTTTTTTCAGTTGTCAAAAATTCTACTTGGTGATTTTGTTTTCTATTGTTTTGCCCGATATTCTGTCTCATACATTTTGTTGTTTTTTTCAAATTAATTTCTTTTATTTTAAAATAAAATACTTTTCTCAAAATGTTCCTCATAAAGATCTATTTTAAAAATTAATTTAAAGTCCTTAGAATCCAAATTTCATTTTCTTAAAACAACATGCAACCATTTTCGATCGATTCACATCTTTCTCGGTTTTCAATGAAAATTTTGGTTTTAAATAAAACACGAATCAAAGCTTGTGGTCCCAAACAAATAGGATGATTCTAGGCTAGATTTGTGTATACCAATTGGGGAATTGGTGAAACCCCTTCATAAGAATTTTTTCAAAACTCCTCCTTGCTACCAGTTTTCACTCGGCCACTGACCTTTTAGATTGAAAATTCGTTTTAGGAACTTCAGAATATTTTTAAAAATTTTCCAAAACTTGTATGACTTTCCTCACTTCTCGAACTTGAATTTAAAGTTTTGTTTGAGTTAGAAAGTCACTCTAGAATAGAAGATATAAACAAGTCTTTAGGGGGGCTCCGATTTCACCCAGTTTTGGACACCTGATAGCTTTTTGCAAAAATAAATACCAGATGACTTTTTAAATTTGATTCAAAATTTTTTCTCAATTCTAAGATTTTTTAAATTGATATTAGACACATAAAATATTAAAAAAATATGCCTTATTGAGGGAGATATGATTTTTCAAAGTCATGCCTACCGTGCATGCTAAATTCTGGACATATAATTAGCTTGAGTGTCTTAAAAATATTTTTGAGTACTATCTAACCTCAGATTCATTTTTTATGTGATATAGACACTTTGAAATATGTGTACGATTTTTTTTATGATTTTATGTGATCATTTATCATTATTTTTTTTTTAAATTCGTTTATGCAAGACAATTTTTCTTACTTAATCTAAACCTTTTGGAATTTTTGGGTGTCTTTGCTACAATTTGTCATTTGAATTAGTGTTTGGCTTTGGGTATCTCGTTTTAGATGTGTAGGAGTTGTTTCCTAAAAATTGTTTTTGTGATTAAATTCCACTTCAAGACGTTTTTTTAGAAATTGTTTTCTTATACTCTCTTTACTAATTGCATGATAATAATCCTTGTATTTTGCCTAAATTTGTTATTTATTTTTAGGGTCATTTGACTTATCTTGGCTTAGTTTTAGTACTGTATGTTAGACACTATGAATATGTTACATAATTTATACTTGTCCTAACCACTCTAGCATTTTTGAGGAATCTTATGGATCATGCATCTATCCAAGTACACTCTCTATCACTTGTTTTTTTGGAATTTTATGAACATGCATGTTGTTGTGAACCATATCTATATTTGATTCCATCCTTGGGTGTCTAAATGTCTATTCAATTTGCTTTGATTAAATGCATGTCATGTGCTATATTTCTGTGTTAACTTTGATGTCTTTTGATGGCGCTTAAGGAGCGGTCCAAGTACGCATCCTAACTCTCCTTTATGAGCGTGATTGGTTTTTCTTGTTTGACATGCTAGTTTTGAGATCACCTTAGCTAAGTACCCTCAATTAATCAGTTGATTGCCACATTTCCCTCAACGTAATCAGTAGATACCTTTGTAGGGCTTAGAGGGGTGCTACCTCCTAGAGGTACCTTCCCAATAAGTAACCTAATTCCCGGACTTAGACTGGGGTTTTTCAAAGACATGCTTTTCCAAAAACCATGGAGTCATTTTTTAGGGTTTTATTTTTTTTTTCCCTTTAAAATAAAACAAAATAAGTGGTGACTCCGACTTTTCTAAAACAAGTTTTCACAAATAAAAGCGAGTCTTGCCGATCGAGTGGGGGTGCACATGAAAAATGTGGGTCCACAAGTATGTTTTAGATCAAAAAGGAAAATAAAACCATGTGGTGCATTTCCATTTTTAAATACTTGGAAAGTGATGATATAAGTGAACTAGAATGGAGAAGCATATTGAGAATTTCTTGATGGGTGTAAAGTAGGCGTCTAGGAGACTGAAATTACTGAAATTTGTATTTGGAGAGGAAGAAAATCCTTGGGAGAATCGGGGATAAATTAACAATCTCAAGTGCAGGTTCTCTGTCTCATGTCTGTCTTCACAATTCTAGCTAAATTGATTACAACTTACAACAAATTGTGGATAAGAGAAAGCTGAGCTGGCACTTGATATGGCAGCCACCATGTCTGTCTTCACAAGGAGACCTAAGATTGGTGGTGTTTTTAGATAACACAGAGGACATATGAGTAGAGCCTTCTCCAATCTTTCAGGGGTAGGATTGGTCATTGAAGTTGAGATCCTGGCTTTGGGAAAAACTAGAAAGCCTATGCATTGCAAACAGATTGGGCTTCAACAACCTTATGGTAGAGGGAGACCTGGTGTTGGTGATAGCATGGATATCTTACAGGGTGCGGCCATAGAAATTAAATTTATGGTTCTGTAAATTTGTTTAAATCCTTTTAGCGGGAACTTTTTCCATCTCATGTTTGTAGCTTTTGTTTTGATAGCTTATTTTTCCTTATCCATGTCATGTTTTGAGGTTGTTCTTCTTTCTGAAGGATTATTCATCGTTCCTGTTTCATTTGAAAACAGTTGTTGGCAACAATAGAGAACATCAATTTGTTGTCGTCCAAGAAATATCCTATGTTTTAACATGTTTTTGAAAAATAATTTTCTGAAAACACCAATTATTGTTATTTATATATGAAAAAATTCAAAAGGTTTAACATTTGCATTTTGAATTCTATTGTTATTATTATTGTTAAAAAAATTTCCTTTCTTCTTTTCCTTCTATCAATTCCTAAGGAGGAAGACATGTTCAGATTTTGCTACGAGACATTCCCTGGATTTCTATTGAAAAATCAAACTGACCCCAATCCACCGTCATACAAAATTTTTTACAGTACCGGAAAGGGCGAAAGACATGAAGAGTTCTTGGAGGAAACAAGAGCTCACACTTCTGATTCTGTATGCTGTCCTCTTCTACGCTGTCATCATTCGTCGCTCCCTTCAAATTTCTCATGGTACTTTCTGGGCAGATTGGGTAGACTTCCAAATCTTCACTTT
Organism: Vitis riparia; assembly: GCF_004353265.1. NCBI lineage: Eukaryota > Viridiplantae > Streptophyta > Magnoliopsida > Vitales > Vitaceae > Vitis > Vitis riparia. The sequence goes on along the minus strand of NC_048448.1, from coordinate 32,276,125 downwards.
TCAATCACAATTTCTTATATTTATCTATTGTTTTGCAGATTATTATCACAAAGTCTTGGGCTTGCGTCCTGGTTGGGTTGCTGATTGGCTCAGTGTATGTTGTCTTTGCATCAACTCATTCGTCAATATATTTATTTTATTTTTGGGAATTGGGTTGTTGGGTTTGTGGTTTTGAGGGTAAAAAATCTATTAATGTGTTGTGATTGAACTGCTTCTAGTTTTGTGTTTTATTTTCTGTTTTGATTGGGTTTTTGCATGTTTTAAAATGACCCACTTTCAGGAAAAGTCACCAGGGAATGATCCCTTTTCTGGAAATATGATTGCAAAATGATTCATTTTCAGAAAACCTTTTGACAAACTAACTGGTTTTGAGGCTAAGTTTTCATTTACTGAATGCGTTTTTCCCCTCTTTTGGTAGCATCATATTTCCTATTAATTGCTTCAACTATTTTTCTTCTCATAAAGGTGGGTCTTTGCTGTCATCTTTATTATTTTTATTATTATATATTATTGTTGAAATTGTTATTTTGCAATTTTCCCTTAAATTAATTTACTATACTTATGTTATTGTAGATATTTGCACAGACGAAGTACTTCTCATTTGTACTTTGGATTTTTAACATATTTTTTCTTATATATAACTATGTTCATGAAGGATATTCATTCTCCATTATTGGGTGAGTTCTATACGCTAGTTTATAAATTCTTTGTTGCTATGAGTAGCTGGATAACATGTTCAACCTGTGCACCATGCCTAGTGACCTGTGATCGTGTTTGCTTATTTTGTGTAGGCAACATTGGGCTTATTTGGACAACTTCCAGGGTACCTTTCAACTTTGGTATTTCCTTTTGCCCTTTTATTTCTTGGGCTCTAGTCCTGATCATATCCATAATCCTTTATCCACCACTTGCACAGATGAAGTCATATCTCAATTTTTTTTAATAAGAGATGATGTATGTGATGTAAATTCAAAATGCCAGTAATGAAAAGGCTCAACATCCTTCATTGTTATTGTTATAATTTATAATGTATTAGTAACTCCACATGTGTTGTATTTAGTGTCTAATTTTTCACTCCATCTGCATCAAGCTTAGAGAAATGGGAGGTTATTTTTTTATTGGAAAAGAAGTGGTATGTTATAGATTGAGATTAAGTAACAATCTCAAAGCATAACCTAGCCTTATAACAATCACACCCTTGGATTCCATTAAAGGTGAGTTTCTTCGCTTGAAAGGCTTGTTGGGGAAAGGTTTTGACTTTGGATTAGCTTCAAAAAAGAGGGTGGACTTTGGCCGATAGATGTGCTTTATGCAAAGAGACCATAGACCATATCCTTTTTCATTGTGACAAGGCGAGATTACTATGGTAGCTGGGGTTCTCCATTTTTGGTGTTTGGTGGGTTATTTATAAGATAGTTAGGGAAACTCCCCTAGGGTGGAATGGAACTTTAATTTTATAGAGAAAAGGCGTAGTAAGGCTTGGAGAGTACCCCCTATTTGCATTTTCTGGATGCTTTGGAAGGATAGAAACAAAAGATTTTTTGATAGTGAGGAATTGTTTGATCAAAGGCTAAAAAAGCTTATTCCTAAACAATTTCTCTATGTGGGTTAGGGTGTATATAGGTGATGGGCATACGCATTTAATTGATTTCATAGTATTGGGTGAGGGAGGGAGTTTTTTTTTTTTTTTTTTTTTTTTTTTTTTTTTTTTTTCTGCTTTTTGCTTGTTTTACTTGTATATTCTTTTCGCGCTTTTTTAATACAATTTCTTACTTATAAAAAAAAAGGAAAAAAACCTAACCTTATAACTATGAATCCTTGAAAATTTTCATAGAATTTAAAGAAAGATATAACATTAGACTGATTTGAATTGCATAACATGATTCATGTTGTGTTCACTAGATTTTGCCATTCTTGAATTTCTGCAGTTGTTGGGTTGTGAGTTCATTCTTTAAGCTTGTAAGATTGATGAATCATGATGTTATCTCAATATGTTTGTGCTTCATGGCTATATGCCTGCTTTCTGGGCACTTTGACTGAATCTAATGAGTGTTCACATGTTTGCAGTGGTAACTTGATTTTTATTTATCTAATATTTTCTTTAATACTCAATAGCATCTTCATAAACTATTTTGATTTAACTATTAAGGATGATATGACAACCATATTTTTCTTTAAATGGTAAGATAAATACTTCATTAAAAAGAAAGAAAGAGAAGGTGGTAGCTGATGAACAAAGACAGTTCTTCCTCAGGCTAGATATGCAGTAGAACAGCAAGAAATTGACTGACCCTGAACCATGATTACAATGATTACTGTTTATTATTACAAAAAAAATTATGGTTTTTGACTTCTATCAAAATGCATACTGTGTTGATCCACTTCCAGCTGATTTTTACTTGAAACTTGTGGAGAAGAGAACTGCCTCTATTCAACTGTAAGCATTGTGCTAAAAATTCCAAACTATAAATCTTGAGAGATTCTTTGGATGGTTGTTATTTTCAAGTACAGTTTTGGGTTTATTTTGTATGACACTTATTTGGCACATGATAAGCTTCGAATATAATTTCCATTGGGCACATCAAGATTCTCATTTTGATAAGAAGCTATTCCGTTTTCTGTGACTTCCTTAGTCTAAACATCAGAGCGTTTTGATGGACTGCTTGCTTTCTACTTAAACTAAATGCCTACTTCATTTTTGAGGTGTTTTTCTTTTAAAACCTTGTTTATTGGGAAACTGAAATTCCAAATGTTTTAAGCTTCTGACAGCGGCAGTTTTATTTTACCAATGACAATGTTTCTAAAGGACATTTTTCATCTAAATCCCCAGAACAATAGCTTTGTGTTTTCCTATAAAACCAATGTCTTAGGCTACCACCTTTGACATAATCTTTTTGTTCTTGTAAAAATCATATTGGTTTGAAAGTTTTAGGTTGAAGATTAAATTCTTTCACCTATCTTGTTATTTTTTTGTGGTTACAAGTGATCAATGTTAAAAGGCTAAAGATGATCTTGAGTCATTTTGCCTAAATGAGGTGAGACATAAGCCTCGACATATGCCTTGACTTAAAAAAAAATAATAAAAAAATATTTAAAAATAAAAAATACTCATAGAATCATGATAAATTGAATAATAAAAAAGACGTAAACTTTGTAATGATAAAATTAATTATTTTTTATTGTTAATAGTTCTAATTTAGTTCCTTTTTCTCTCATCAAATTTGGCTCTCTCATGGTTTATTTTTTATGAACATTCTAAAGCCTTGACGAGGTGAGGCTTAAGCCTCGATTACCTTATCTGAGGCTATAGCCTCAAGGCCAATTTGTAGAGCCTTGCCTTGAGGGTGAGCCTTGAGGCATAAGCGTCAATAGCCTCCCATACTGCTCTAAACTTCAAAGATGCACCTAGAGAGAAATCTAAATAAGTAGGAAGCCTCCCCATTTTGCATCCTAATAAAGAAGCAAAATCCTCCCCATTAAGGAACCCCTTATTGAAATCTCAAACCACATAAGGATCCAACTTAAATACATCATTTGCTCTTCACAAGCATCGCAAAAAATAAGAGTATCATCTACAAACAAAGGATCACTTCAATCCTTCACCACTCTCCCTCCTACCCTAAAGCTTGACATGAAGCCTCCTTCCCTAGCCCTTTTTGAAAAATTGCCAAAGGCCTCTATTGCCAAAATAAATGAGTTAGCAGCAAAAGGATCTCCTTCCCTCAAACCCCCTGAACTTTGAAAAAAAAAAAAAAACTACAAAGATTCCATTCTCCAACACAAAGAAACTAGCTATTGAGATGCACCATTGAATCCAACCAATCCATTTATGCCTAAAACTCATCTTGTTGAGAACTTCTAAGAGGAATTGACATGGTCATATGCATTCTCTATATCTAGCTATTAGAGCACTCCTCCCTTAGAGCTCTTCAATGATGAATCTATTGTCGCATTTGCAATGAGAACAATATCCAAAATTTATCTTCCCTCCACAAAGGCATTCTAAGCATTGGATATCACTATTTCAATGACCTCTTGAGTTAATTAACCAAAACTTTTACGAGGAGTTTATACAAACTACCCACCAAGCTAATAGGTCCGAAGTCATCTATATCATTTGCCCTTCCTTTCTTAGGAACTAAGGCCAAGAACATAGCACTTAAGCTTCTCTCAAGAACACTATGCTCATGGAACACCCTAAAGAGATCTATCACTTCGTTCTTCGCAAAGTCCTATCTAAACTGCTAAAAACTCGTGGAGAAACCATCCAGGTCAAGGGCCTTATTCCCAAACAATCTTGTTAAAGCCTCAAAGACACGCATTAGAGAAATACTGTAGGAAGGTGCTTCGCTATTAGTTATGTATTTAAATTTGAATTAGAAGCTTTATAGGTTGAAGAACTTGTAACTCAGTAACTCTTAACTGATACCGTATATAAGAAATTCATGCAAATTATAGTAGATAACTCAGTTGAAACAAATACTAATCTCATTAAAATTAGAGCCACAAGGTGATCTAGAATAGCAACTACACAAAAGAAAGTTAAGGTCCCTAGAGCTTCTCAAAACACAACTTAAAACTGTAACACTTATTTAAGGTATGAAATTTCCCAAAACTAGTGGCTGGGTACGTATAAAAGAAGTAAACTATCAGCTAGTGTATCACCATGAAATTCTATTTTGTAATTTGGTCATACAACTCAAATCACACTGAAACAAAAATTCTAACAGCAAAGTCTTGCTTATGGAAAAAGTATTTAAATATAAAAGAATCAAGGCATAAAGGATATTTGTGTAAAAATTAATGGAATTTTAACCCAATGTGAGATAAGTCTTGCTTTGTTGTTCATGAGCTATAGTTCCCAGTTTGCTGACCTATTCTCTTGTGTTTTTTTTTTCTTTTGTTTTTGCACAACATTTATCTTACACTAGCTGTCAGCCAGGTTTAGATCCAGACATAACACCTGGATTGCATTGATGTTCAATGTCAAAATGGATACTGTTCATCCATTAGTTTCAGACCTTTGAATGATACTAGATTTTTGAACAAGATTGATTGCAAGAATAGTCATGTTACCTCCATGGAAAGCAGAAAGAAAAAAAACTTCCTCCCAAGAAAAATTTGCCAGAGAAAAAAGAAAGGGATTCTAGGTACTGTGCTTGAGTATTTGTTTAGCAGACCTCAGGTATGAACTGCTGTTTGGTTTGCTTTGAATTTGTGCTGTGTTTTACCTTTGGTTAAGAGAAGTGATGGAGGTTCTATGGTTCCACTGAAGAGAGAAGTGGCGAAAATTGTTGGATAGGGCTGGAGAGAGAGGAGAAGCCACTCTTATTTGGTTTTCAGACAAGTTACTCTTTGTTTCATTTAGAGATCCAATGTCCATTTTCAAGAATTAGTTCCCTAGAGCAGTTGGTTAATTTCTTGATAAACTGTTTCGTTAGAAGTTTCAGGCATAATTGTAAGAATAAACATGAGAACCAATAGAAAGAATAGAAGTTGATAATCTTTTTCTCTTTCGATCTAAAAAAATTAAATAACCAATAGAAGTTGTCCTTGAGGCCTGGCTCAAGCAGTAAGGTTTGTGGGAGGTTCCAGGTTCAAGTCAATGGGAACACAAATTTACCTAAAAAAAACAAAAAAAACAAAAACAATGGAAGTTACCTGATGTATATTAAGATGGCTTTCAGATCATCTGCTTCACCACCAAGTTTTCACAACTAAAAAGAAGGTGCCTATAGAGGCGTCAAGAACAAATGCTCCAGATGGAAACTCGATCACCTGAATTCCAGTTTTATAACCTACATGGAAAGAGCACTCAACAAATGTTGCATTTCTTCCAAAAGGAGGATTTCGCTTTGGCCATCTGAACACTGACAATAGGCATTAGGCATCTTGTTGTTACTCGAAACTTTCTTCCCCAACACGAGTCTGGTTTCCTGCGTCAGAAACCTCAGAAAATTTCAAGGGTACCTGCTAATGATTGGAAGAGCTGTATGAGATGAAAAATGTCATGTATGGTACTGGAACTGATAATTTTTAAATTGAATTATGACCATCTCCTTATTCCATATCACTTTCAGACACTTTCAAAGGTAACTTTTCCAGCTTTATTTTCCAATCTCGTTTCCTCCACCTGCTTCTCGAACTGATAACCATGGTTTTCCATGGTTAATCCATCTCAATTAGTTAAAACATTATGGATTCAGGAATTATGTGAGACAAACAATTCAAATACCCAATTTCATCCCCATTACCAGTAGTCTCCACAAGAACAAGAACCATCTCTGAAGCAATGGAAACGAATTGGATCCCTAAGAATTATTTCCCTATTTTCCAACCTTGAGAAGAGCTTCATTGTTTCATGACAATGCCAACAGCTTCTCAAGTTCTTCATTACTCTCACAGGAGCTGATCTTGGTAAACCAATTATCCCAAAAGTCACAGCTAACTTTTCACTATGGTAGCTGACCATTGAGTTGTCCTTGTGCTTTGGTTCTGAGACATCAGAAACAGGCTTCTCATCAACATAATCTAATTTCTTTATCTTCTCCAACATTTCCTCCAATCGCACATAAATGACTTGACTATTAGGGTGAGACCTATCACCCGCCACAAAGGAATGAACCACATTTCCAACCTCAATCCAACTTAGACCAGGTTCTTTTTTAACTCCTCGATCTTTCATCAAGTTCCTGATTTCTGTGGCCAGCATTTGTATTCCAGCATCATTGTAGATGTTGTAAAGAAGCACATATGATGCAGCAGCTTCAGGTTCAAGCTCAATTACTCTCTCTGCAACACGTTTCCCAGTGTCAGTGGCCTTATGGACCCTGCAAGCACTCAATAAAGATCGCCACATTACTGGATCGCCCTCAAAGCCTGAGTCCATAATGAAGCTTTCTGCCTCGGCTAGTCTTCCAGCTCGACCCAGAAGGTCCACAATGCAGGCAGAATGCTTTACATTTGGCATTATGTCATGATCCTTCTTCATGATTTCAAAATACCTGCAATCAGTAATAACAGTTAGATTCTAGCGACAACTCAATCACTAAACTCAAAAAAGGCCTTAAAGAGTCATATAAATTAGATGTCAAAAAATAACAATCACCCTAAGATTCAGAAAGTGCAGTCATGAGCACACTCATCTTATTCCATATATTATACCTTTAATTCAGGACGCACGAGCCCCAGCGTAGTTTTTATAATTCAGTTTTTTAATTCAAGGCCGCACAAACCCATTTGAATATCAAAGGATAAACAGATAAATAAATAAAAAACCACCATCAGCACCAAAATATAAGAGAAACTAATGTAGCTGAAACTTACCGTAATCCTTCTTCTACAAGTCCCCCATGACTACATGCAACAAGAACTCCAAGAAAAGTAATGTGGTTAGGTGCAATCCCAGAACCCTTCATCAATTCAAAGAGGTCCACAGCTTCTTTTGCACATCCATGTTGTGCATTGCTAGAAATCATCACAGACCATGACACTACGTCAGGATTCTTTGTCTCTTTAAAGGTCATATTAGCAGAATCTATGTCTCCACATTTGGCATACATGCAAATCTGTGAATTTTGAATGATGGTGAAGTTTCCGATTCCAGTTTTTATTGCATAGGCATGGATCTGCTCACCAGACTTTACTGCTGCCAAATTTGCACAAGCACTCAACATGATTGATATTGTGAACTCATCCGGTTTTCTTCCAGAGAACAGCAGTTCATGGAACAGAGTCAGTCCACCCTCAAATTGTCCATTTTGAACATGACCCACAATAAGGGACGTCCATGAAACAACATCTAGCTTGGGAGTTGAATGAAAACATTTTAGGCCATCCTCAATTGAACCTGACAATGAATACAGCTCAACAAGTGCATTTCCAATGAACTCATCAGACTGAAGATTGTATTTACAGATTTGAGCATGAATTTGCTTTCCGCACTCAAATGCTTCAATGGTGCTACAAGCTTTGAGTATGCTCGAGAATGTAAACTCAGAGGGCTTCATTCCTCGACTTTGCATCTCAAAGAAAAGATACATGGCTTCATTTGTAAATTCATCAGCCATAGTCTCCATTTGCAGGAATCCAGCAATCATGGCATTATACATGACAACATTTGGATCAGGCATGAGCTTGAAAATTTTGGTTGCGTTGTCTAAATTTCCAATTTTTGCATATGTATCAAGCAATGCAGTTCCAACAACAACATCCAAATCCAACCCAAGTTTGACTGCACACCCGTGAAGCATTTTCCCACATTCTATTGAACAACTAAAGTTTGAGCCACATGCCTTCAGGGCACTTCCTAATGCATAACTATTCAAATTCAGTCCATGCCGAAGCATTTTCACAAGAAGTCTCAACATTTCATCATTTGAGCCAATTCGAACATAACCTGCGATCAAGGAGTTCCAGGAGACAGAATCTAATTCATCCACACTCTCAAACACCAGCCTTGCCCAATCAATCCGGCCACACTTGCAATACATATCAATAAGTGAATTGGTCAAAAGAACTGGACCACTCAACCCACTGACAGTAATCAAGGCATGAATCAACCTACCCAATCTCAAATCCAGAGTTCGTCCACAAACGCTCAAAGCATTTGAGAAAGTGAATTTGTCAAGCCTTAAATCGGACATTCTCGCTTCCTTAAACAGATTCATAACCTCATGATAGAAACCCATCTGTATATACCCAGAAATCAAGGAGTTCCAAGAAACAACATTACGTTTAGGCATTCTATCAAACAACTTCTTTGCAACATCCGTTTCACCACATTTACAGTACATGTAAAGCAGATTGTTCAGCAAAAACAAACACGGTTTGAAACAAGTTTTGATCATGTGCATGTGGGCAAGCTTGCCATGGATCAAAGACCCAGTTCTGGTAGAGCATTGCACAAGTTTTGTATAGGTAACTGAATCCAGCGGCAACCCCAAATAATCTGGTTGAGGATTATGAGGTGGGGTTTGCATCGCTTGATCGAATGTGGTCAATGAGTTTCTGGGTAGCCCTTAGGACTTGATTTCTGACAGATATTCAAGCTTTGCCTTCAGCAATAGACTCCTATTACCATAACTGCTGTATGTTGAAGAGAAACCCGAATCATATGAAGCCCAAAGTATCATAAAAATTAATTCAAATCCACCATATAGCATATCACTAGCTTATAATGAAACTGAGGATTGGCAGTTACCATTAGAATCGAGGAGAAGTTATATTACCAATGACATAACTGCATTGCAATTTGCAGTTTAGATCACTGAGAAACAACAAAAGTAAGGGATGACATTTTCCTTTGAGGGTCTTCAACGTAAAGCCACTTTTTCTGTAATATCCGGTTGATCACCTGGTCAAAGGGGTCTCACTTCTGACCTGGAGAATCATGCAATGATGCACTACCTAAAAATCTAACATTTTTGTGAACTTCGACTAACTTTAAGAGTCCATGAATTTTGAGGAAAGTAATCCGTAAAACGTCCATTCTAATTGTAAAAATAATCGATATATCAAAATTACCCTCTAACCCTCCCTCCTTTCATTTTATTGCCAATTACCGTAAATTTTTCGTTTTTTCTTTTTCTTTTTCATATTTTTACCTTCACATCAAGTCAAGCAACCAATCATGTCACATGATTTTTCATTTTTATTCTCTTTTCTCCTCATAATACCTCCATCTTTTTGTTTTTTTTAAACGTATTGGCTTCATGAAATATTTTAAATTTCAATTTTTTTTACAATTTCATCTTTCAATATTTATTAATTTTAATTATTTATGAATATTTTTAAAATAAAAAATATATATTAATAATTAACAAAAAAATTTAATATAAAAAATATATAAATATAAATTTAAAGATTTAGGACATAAGATTTTTTATATTCTTACTAAAAATTTATTTATTTATTTTATAAATCTTATTACATTGTCATATTATTTTATTATTTATATTTTAAAAAATTTTAAATTTTCATATGAAAATCAGAGTCTATGATTATGGTTTTAACTTTTTACTTAGGGCTATTTGGTTAAATGGGTTAAAATAACATTCATATTTGCAAAAGTAACCCATCCTCAAAAAGCATAAAAAATTACTAGATTAGGACAAAAATGCCCTTTTTGTTTTATTTCCCTCCACCACTTATTCTCTTTCAGATGCTTTTGTCTCTCCTTCACGAGCCCTAGATAAGTTCTCATCTATCATTCCCAACCCTAGAAGGCTTCTCATCTCTCATCTCTTCTTTCATTCCCAAACCTTAAAAACTTCTTATTCTTTTTTTGTGAAGTTGTCTCATATTTTATCTCTAAGCAGGAAACAAAAAATGATTTTATTGAAGAGTGATAAGCCGAAAAGATTGAAAATGGTGGCCAGAAAGCAAAAATCTCAATTGCAAATGGGAGAGGAAGTAAAACTACTAAGAAAAAAATCTCAATTGTCAATAAAAGAGGAAAGTGAATCTCTGGAGCCAGTGAGTGCAGTCTTTATATTTCATAAATTTTTGGAACTTTTAATGATTTTATAGAATAATGTTTGAGTAAGATTAGATTTGTTACTTAATGTTTTTAAAATTTTGGGAATTATTGATTCAAAATAATAAATTGTATATTTATACTTTTTTTTAGTTCTCCATTACTATTAGTTATGTATTTGGAGTGAATAAAAAATATATAACGATTTCATGCAATGACATGTGATTAAGGACATATTTTCAAATAATTTATGAAATTTTAGGGTTTTTTTTTAATTTTTAGGGATATTATGTAATGGTGTTTGAGTAGGATTATGTTTGTTACTTAATGTTTTTACAAATTTGGAAACTACTAAAGTGTGTTGAAAATAATAAAAATCTCATATTAATTATACATACATACATACATACATATATACATACATACATACATATATATATATATATATATATTATCATCAATCTTGTGTTTAGAGTGAATTAGATATATTCAATGTAGTGATATTTGATTGGGGTTAAGTTGAGTTTCTAGAAAAATTTTAGGATTTTTGGTATTTTTAGGGATATTATGTAATAGTGTTTGAGTAAGGTTGGGTTTGTTACTTGATGCTTTTAAAAATTTGGGAGCTATTGAAGTGTATTCAAAATAATAAATTATATATTTATAAATTTGTTTAGTTCTCTATTATTGTTAGTTATATATTTGGAGTAAATAAAATATATAATAATTTCATGCAATGATATGATTAAGAATAAGTTTTTAGAGAATTTATGAAATTTTTGGAATTTTTGGACTTTTTAGGGATGTTATGCAATAGTGTTAGAGTAGGGTTAGGTTTGTTACTTGATGTTTTTAAAAATTTAGGAACTATTGGAGTATATCCAAAATAATAAATTGTTATTAGGTTAATATGTTATTGTACAACATTTACAATTTTGTAATAAATATTTAGTAGCTTCATTTTGTTTAATTTATACACTACTAATACCTTGACATATTTTATAGTTAAAATACCTAAAGAAGAGCAGTTCCCAACAAAGGCTGCATGTCTGTCATACGTTATTGTAATAGAAAATATTTATAAAAAAACAAAAAAAAAAAAACTCAATAAGCAACAATTAGAGATGCTCGAGAATTCTTGCTTTGGGTTTTTTCTTTTTTTGCTATACCATAACTTCAATTTTCAACTCAAGTTGTGCACCACATGCTATTACATCATTGTATTACAAAAAAAAAAAATGACAAAATGTGGTTTTTAATAAGGTTGAAAGGATTAAGATTTAATCAAGATAAGTTTGGATTTTGATTACTTGTTTAAGTTTTGGTCTCATTCCTTAACATGGTCAAGAAGTAAAAGAAAAAGCTTGACAATCTTAAAGATGAAGACATGGTCAACTTAGTTTTATTGTACTTTCTTAAGCATGTTCTACTTGGGAAAAAAGGGAAAAAAAATTAATAAACATGCAATGAGTTGGCCTTGTTGATAGTTTGAAAGTTTTAAATAAATAAATATTAATGGGGTAGGATTTGCTATAAAAGAACTCTTTTTGAGCTACAACAGGCCTTGGAGAATTGAGTGTTAAAATACCAAGGTAAGAAGCAACAAAAGGGAAATATACCACAATAAGCATATAGTCTAGTTGGATTTCCATATGTTTTCCAAGTTTAGGTGTATTATGCTATTTCAATTATCAGAATGAAATATGTTAATCATGTTGCTAATAGTTGCTTACAGATATTAATTTTGAGTATTACTTCCACACTGAGGTTCATTAAGCCCCAATGAATTCTTTTGGACTCCAATATGATTTGATAGTGTTGTTACTTACGTACTTATTGTCTAGTAAGTAAATGTTTTTATTATTTTTGTTTTAACTTATTATTATATTGACATAGAATCAAATAGTATAACTAACATTTTTTTTGTATATTGTCTAACATATTGATATCACTTTTAGTTCTCATATTATTAGATAATTATGTTATTTTAACAATTCTTTTTTACCTTTTCTTATTAGCAAATGTTAAATCAAGGTGGGAGAAACATGTCAAAAAATAGAATCAATTTCAAATGCAAGCAAATGATGTTCTTATTAACTATGTTAATGGGCTTCATCTAGTTCCTTCCATAAAATGGTTTAAGGTGTACATCATCTATGTCCCTATTAAAGCTTCAAGTATGTATTGGGTATTGAATGTAGTTCACCTTGCACAAAAGAGGATATTTGTGTATAATTCATTGATAGGCATTAATAGTGATAATTGATTGAAAGGCGTCATCATACCTTTAGCTAGATTGTTGTTGTATATATTACATGTCATAGCATTTTATGGGGAGAATGGTGATCCTAAGGATGACCAACAATGAGACATTGAACAATTGCATGATGTTCCTCAACAAAATATGAGTAAGCAAATAAATATCTAAACATTCATCTTATCATTTTACCTTTATGTTTTATACAATAAAATTCTTATAATGATCTTAAATTTGATTATTTGTGTTTTATGCAGTGGTGATCGATGTGATGTTCTTAATAAAATATGCAAAATACTTAATGCATAATCATCCATTCAACTCACTAACCGGTGCCCATATGGATTGGTTTCAAGAAAAAATGGCAACTGAATTGTTCTACTTTAAAATTTTACCTACGTAGTAGGTTTACATGTTATTGAGGGTTAATTGTTAGTTCGGATGAATTTTATTGGTGCTCAAAGTAATAATTTATTTTAATGTAGTTTGCTATGTTAAAAGCATATTTTGAATTGAAGTGAATATTTTGATTATAATATTATACATTTTGTTATTAACACTTTATGTACTATTGAGAGATATATGACCAAAAGCTATGTGAATAATTTGATTTATGGAACTTAATTCATTAGTTCTTTATAAATAAATCTTAACTATAGTTAAGTCGAGGTGAAAATTTAGACCTCAAAACTTAACTATTAAGTTAAGGTGAACATCTTGATTTTGGGAAGATAACTTAACAGTGTAATTTTTTGAAGATGAAAATCATAAGGAAGTCAAAGTAAAGATTTTTAATTCACAATTTAATACAAAGTAAAGTTACCGCAATCAAATAAAGGTAAAGATTTTTAAGTGACCATTTAACCGTATAGGTAAACATTCTAATTTTAGAGAACTTACATAATGGTTATTTGCAAATGAAACTTAACCAACTAAAGTGTAAGCTCTTTTTAAATGAAAATCAATCATAGGTTAATTAAAGGTCACATAACATTTCGATTAACAACTTAAATGGAGTTTAAGTACTCAATCAAAACATTCAATCAGTCTATGAATTAACTAAGAAGAATTATTTAGCATGGTCTCAACTAGTCTAAACCTTCTTAAAAGGAAAAGGCAAGTTGAGCTATTTGATAACCATGATGATCTCAAATGCAATGTTTAGGATGAAGAAAACTCCATGATAATGTATTGGCTCTAGAACATTATGCAACCTAAGATTAGTGGGACATGTATATTTCTTACCACAACAAAGGAAATCTAGGAAGTAAAGTTACAAACTGATTCAAAGGTCAAAGATGCCTCACATATCTACAAGATGAAGATGAAAATTTTAAGAACTATGATTAGGTTTGTGTTCTACATTAACATCTAAACTCAATGTAGAGTATGATTAAGTTCATGTTCAAATTCTTAGAAAGAAGCCCTTATTGCCTTTAGAAGTTATTTTCTCTATAATAAGAACTAAGGAAAGACGTCGAATAGTGATGCTTAATGACCACTCTTTGGAAGGTTGAACACTTATTACTACCAAACAGAATAGTAGAGCCTCAATGGTTGATCTTGGGGTGTAGATTAATTCCAATGAGTATGTGGTAGAATTTGGGAAGAAAAAAACTCAAAACCATTCACAAATAAGGATGGTTGTGGGTATAACTATTATAAAAACCGAGGCAAAATGTATTGGAAGCTTTGATAAAAAACTTAGTCCTTCAATCAAAATCATGATAATTTGAGTGAACATAATAGGCAATGAGAAGGACAAGCACATGTTACTTACTTTGAAGGAACCGACTAAAAGATGAATAAATCAAACAACTCTAAGATTAGTGGATTCAAGAAAAAAGAGATAGATCAACTTAGAAGCCTTCTTACATCACTAGATAATCTTAATGCCCTACGTTCTCTTGCACACTTAGGTAAGTTCTCATATGCGCATGCTCTTAATGTGTCAAAAAAACTATTTTTCAACAGACTAGGTAGTTAACTCAAGTATAATTGACCATTTGAAAAAAAATATTTCCATTGGTTTTCTTCATATAGTCCAATGTCTTAGAAATAGGAAGCTTAAAGTTTAATGTACATTGGTCATAATAGCTGGTCATGGCACAGTAAATTTGTCACTCATTCTATCATTAAAATAAATATTACATGTCCTAAGATTATCTATTAACCTTTTATATGTCCATCAAATCACCTAAGATCTTAAATGTTATATAACATTCTTACCAATTCATTATGTTTTTCAGGACCACGCTATGGGGAAGATGATTGGGCATGCTAAAGAATAGAAGAGACTCTTCCTTCTTGAAGCTTGTTGTGGAAACAATGTCAAGTTGCCACTCTTATACCTATTTGAAAAACTTTCATATAATAAGGACTAGATTTGGCTACAAAATTCGACGATTAGGGCATTCATCATTTCTTTTATTGAAAAAAAAATGTTTCCTTCTCTCTTTGAAAAATTAAATGTCAATGCATTCAATTGTGAGGTTTATGAGTTTGCTCAACACCATAAAACCTTGTTTTCATTGAAAAATATTTTAGTCAATTTACTTTGATTCACATTAATGTATAGAGTCCTTTGAGAATTCCAAATATTTTTAGTTTTAAATAGTTTTTATAATTCATAGATGATTGCACTACGATCACTTGGCTTTATTTATTGAAAGATGTTTAACGTAAACAATGTGTTCCCTATATTTCATAAAATTATTGAAAATTAGTTTGAAATGAAAATAAAAAGTGTCAAATCCAACAATGGGAGGTAATACTTTAATTAGGTCCTATCATATTTTTTTCTTCTAAGAAAAAGGTATTATCCATTATTCACTTTTTATTAATACCCCATAATAAAATGGGGTTGTAGAAAAGGAAAAATAGGCATCTATTAGAAGTCATAAGAGCCCTATTATTCCAAAATGATGTCCATAAGTCCTATTGAGATGAAGCTATTCTAACAACAATTTTGATAAACAAAATGCCTACTAGGGTCCTAGATCATCGATCCCCAATGGTTATCCTCTCATAACATTTTCTTGACTTTGATGGTTTTAATCAAATACCTCTTAAAGTGTTTGGGTGTATCTCATATGTTCATATCTATAACCAAAACCGTAGTAAGCTCGATCTTAAAGCCCTTAAGTGTATCTTTAGTGGTTGCTTTCTAACAAAGAAAGGGCACAAAAGTTATCACTCATTTTCCAAAACATTCTTCACATCCATGGAGGCTACCCTTATGGAAAACTAACACTTTTTACCCTAGAACTTATCTTCAAGGGAAGCTTTTTTTCAAAGGTAAGTCTCTTATTTTGTTGTTTCACTTACTCATGACCTTTCCTTTTTTCCTTTACCTATCTAGTATCTTTGAGACATCATTGGAAGAGAAAAAGACTTGGCAATACTATCACTACACCATTACAAGTCTATTCAAGAAGGAAGTTGTTTTGTTCTTCGCACTAATAGGTTCCATCATTGGATCTTATAATAGTTATTGAACTCCTTCCAAGTTCACCTTTTTCATAACACATTAACTAACTCATAGAAGAGCATGTGGATGAAGTTGTCTTTAATGATATGAATCTGCCTATTTCCATTAGACAAGGTACCTAAACATGCACCCAACATCTTATTTCCAACTTTGTTTACATTTACAAATTGTCACTCTCACACAAAGCCTTATTTAGTCACCTAAGTCCCTTAGAGATCCCAAAAACATTTCAAGAGTCATTTAGAGATGAGAATTAGAGAAATGCAATAAGTGAGAAAATGAGAGCATTTGAGAAATATCAAACATAGGAATTTGTAAAACTTTTTAAGGAAAAATACTAGTTCGATGTAAATGGGTATTCATAGTGAAGTCAAAGATGATGGGATTCTAGAAAGATGCAAAGTTAAATTAGTAGCTAAGGGGTATACATAGACTTGTGGAGTAGATTACTAAGAAACCTTTGCATCAATAGTAAAGGTGAACATTGTTCAAGTCTTCTATCTTTGGTTATTAACCGTGGTTGGTTTTTACAACAATTTGATGTTAAACATGTCTTCTTACATGATGATTTGAAAACAGAAGTCTATATGGAGGCTATCAAGTTTTGATGGGAACTATGGTAATAATAGTGTGTAGACTAAAGAAAACGCTATATAAACTAAAGCAATCTTCTAAGGCATGGTTTGGAAGATTTTATAAAGTCGTACTAAAGATAATTAAGTACCAACAAAGTCATGAAGAACAAACTCTCTTTACCAAGCACTCAACATTTAGAAAGGTCATGATTCCAATCACTTATATAGATGATATAGTTATGACTAAAGATGATTTAGAAGAAACTAAATAACTTAAAAAACATCTTATTGTAGAATTTGACATTAAGATCTAGGGAGGCTGAGGTACATCTTGGGTATTAAGGTTGCTCATTCAAATAAGGACATCTTTATATCATAACAAAAATATGTTCGCAATCTCCTAAAGAAAAGTAGGATATTAGGGTGTAAGCCAATTAATTCTCCTATTGAACAAAATCATGGACTTGTGGATGATAAGGACGAGTCAGCAATGAACGAGCTATGTATCCAAGACTAATGAGAAAGCTTATAACACAATAGGTATAATATAACCCATGTTAGAAGTGTGGTTAGACAATTTACGCATTCAATGAAGATTAGTCATCTAAAGGCGGTCTATAGAATTCTTAGATATTTGAAACTCACTTTGGGAAAGTGCAATCTATTTGTGAGGAAAATGGAGTTAAATTTGGAAGTTGATGAGTGATTAACTCACATATCCTAACTCAAAAAGAATTTATGTCAAGTTCCATTTAAAGGACTATTATGGTCATAGTTTACTTAAACACGTGTCTTCAGGATCACTCAAGGGAATACACTATCTCAATCCTTAGGGAATATATGATCACTTTAGGATCTCATTCGTAAGTTAAAGCCATTGCTAACTTTGGGACAAACTTAGTATTCTCTCAAGGTTGAGAGATGATACAACATGGCAGTTTGGTGAACTCATGACTACCCAATCGCCTTACGTTATGGATCATCGTAGGTTCTATCTAATATGTAATCGTACATACTAATGCACTCACCATAGGAACCTCAACTTGATAGTCAAGACCAGTTATCCTCCTATTAGAAGACAGTGCACTACAACCTCAAATAGATTATCTAAGTCCATGAACCAACTATGAACAAATGATCAACTTGCAAAGATCCCATGACTTGGATCTTTGGTGCAACTCCTAATGCACCTAATTCATGTACAATGCAAAAGATGTAGGCCAAAATGATAATAAGAATATAAGGCATGGAACAAAGATAGATAAAAGTGAAATTAGAATGTTATTAAGTAAATAATAAATTCTGAAATTTGTTACATCATGTTATGCTTTTAAGGATTCTATCCTAACAACTAAAGCTCTCTCTCTCTCTCTGTGTGTGGAATATAGAATGGTTGAATGTTTAAGCCCTAAACCCTTGAGAGGTTTATATAGGCTTGCTTATGGGCTTAAGTGACTGGACCTTATCTTAGGCTTGGGTCGCTTAATCAAGCCCATTAGGTTATAATTAATTAATTAACCTTATTAGGCTCTTAATTATTTAATCCAATTCAAAAAAACCATTCATAAGCTCTTGTGCAATATTGTTTATTTACTAAAACGCCTTTATACACACATATGAATACAAAGCTAAAATATCCCTCAAACAATGTGCTAACAAGGAATATAAGCTCAAGTTTAAACCAATAAGACCCATAGGAAAATATTGGCTCCTTTAGAATTTAATTTTGAAGTTGACTCAATATCCCTTTATAGGGACTCAACTATACTCTAGCATCACATGATATTAAATTGAGATATAAAACTTGGGTTTATGACCTACTAATGACTACATACAAGCTCCTTATGAACGACTATGTAAAATCTAATAAGGTGAATGCTATCAACTTTTCAAAATTACTGTTATAATCTTTGAGTCTTAGATTCCCCTATTATATGTTCAACTAACATACTATGACTCTTCAAGAGCATATATCAAATTCCTCTTAAGGAATTATTATGGTCTATGTTTTCATGATCACATGTCCTTAAGATCACCTAAGAGGGTACACTGTCTCAAACTTATGAAATATCATGGTGCTTATCTTGAGAATACTTGTTGTCACCTATATTAATCAATAATGATCCAATCCATAGGGAATATATGACTACCTTAGAATCTTACTCATAGGTTAAAGCCACCAAAAATCACAATACTTGCTCAATATTCTCTCAAGGTTGAAAGCTCATACAACATAGTAGCTTAGCAAATTCATGACTACCTAATAGTCAATGTCATGACTCGTTGTATTTCTTGTTTAATGTATACATACTAATGCAGTCACCATAAGAAACCCTTTTATAACCAAGACAAGTCATTCCTCAAATTAGAAGGTAGTACACAACAATCTCATATGGATTGCCTAAGTTCATGAACTAGTTGTAAATGAATAATCAACTTGTAAGTAACCCATGACTTGTATGTTCTGTGTAACTCCTAATGCACCTAAGTCATGTACAATACAAGTGATATAGACCTCAATGTTCAACATACATAATGCATAAATAGGATAGTAAATGGAAAACAAGAATACAACATAAATATTAATGAAATCTATTTATTTTTACATTATGTCATGCTTTTAAGGGTTCTATCCCAAAATAGGAAGGTCAATTTTTATTGTATATAAAAATTTAAATTAGAAAGTTAGAATTAAAATTCCTATGATTTTTAGGATTGATTTATAAGAGTTAATTTGTTTTCTTTTTCATTATAAGTACCTATAAGATGTACATTTTTTTTCCTCAAATCAAAATATGTTTATTCTCACATACTTATTGGACTTTATCTGTTAGTCTCTTCCCCGGGTTCTGAGAAAAGCTGGTTTATAGGGCACTGGGCTAGATCATAAGGAGAAGTTGAATCATAAATATCGAGCCTACACTAACTCAGTTAACTTTTTAAGTCAATAGGAGTAGTTCATGCACTTGATTTTTTAGCCTAAGATCGAAGTCCTTGATGGTATGTCCTAGAACAAGAATGGTCTTAGCTCTTTCTTCTCTTAAGTACAAGAATGTTGCTTTTAAGTTTAGGGGATAGGTTACCTTAATGATAAATAGGCTTGTGAGGTGTGAAATTGAATGTTATAACTGGTTTGACCTATCCTCACTGGATATCAATGGTTTTTAAATGAGACAGTCAAAACCTAATTCAAAAAATGGTATGAGTTAATGGTCATAAGTTAAGAGTGTCATATAAACACCAATTATTTTGGATGGCTTTTCTTTAGAGCCATCAATTTGAATTTTTGGTCTCTAAGCTAGCCATAGTTTTTATAAGTTTTTGATGCCTTTAACCTTGGGATTATTGTTCAATTAGCCATAGAAAATTGCACATATTTACATAAAAAAAATTGTAGAATATGGATAAGAGCTCAATTATTGATAAAATGTGGATTTTAAGTGCCAATAAACTAGGTTTTCAACTATTTTCAAACATCAATTAAAATGAATACTTACCTTATAGATCATTGAAATATGTCACGAGAATCAGAAAAGTACCAAAAAATCAATAAATTTTAAGGTAATATACCATATAATTGGTGATGTTTGAAGCCTCAAAAAATGATATCAAAATGATGAAAAATCATTCTAAAAAACATGGAAGAATTGCTCAAATTTTAATGACCAAAGGTGGAAGCTGTGAAGCCAAAAAAGCATGATAAAAAAGGTTTTTCAAATGCATGCAAAAACGCTAAGTCCTTCAAAGTGAAAGATGCTTGAAGTGTCATGTGTTGATGCATTTAGCCCAATCTAGTGCTTGAGAAAAATATTAGGCATTTAAGTGCCTCTAAGTAATACTCTATACAATTTTCGTCGGAATTTTTTCTAAAGCACCAAACACTAAGTTTTATAAATAATATATTAGTTACTAATAAATCGTTAAAATTCCTATAACTTTAATGCCATAATATCATTTTCATCCAAAATGGGAACCAATTTAAAGAATTCTTATAACTTACATGGTAAATAAATTAATTATATATTATACTTTTAATCAATCAAATTATATGGATTAAAAATATGATAAAACTTGGAAATCTTGATACATTTATTTTGAATTAATCCACCAGTAATTTTATTTTTAAAAAATACTCATGCTATCATCTTTTATTCTATGCTAATATGGTAGATAATGATTGGTGTTTAAAAAATACTCATGCTATAATCTTTTATTATTTGCTAATATGGTAGATAATGATTGGTGATAAAGAAGCGTGATATGAATAAAATAAAAATAAAGTCACTCTTAACATATTCTACAGTGAGATTTTTATTCTTCTCACAATTTCTACTCTTAATTTTCATCATTGTTAGCAAGTAAAAGTAGTAGCTAAAATGATGGTGCAATGTATATAACGCCTTTAAATATTTTTTATTCTTATTATATTCATTAAAGATTTGAAATCCTTTATAAATTGATAAATTTCCATCTTTGGGATTCTCGCCAACTTGACAAAATTGACTTGAATTTGACACATAAATCCTAGTTGTAAATGACAAATTCTGACGTGATCACCTCCACGTGGTAAACACGTGAAATGTAAAACAGAAATCAATAGAAACGCATCTCACCAACCTTTTACTTTCCTTTCATACACTCATTTGAAAATTTTTGACTAAAACTTATCTCTTCTCTTTTCATAAAAATAAGTACAAATACATCTCACCAACTCCTTTTTTCTTTCACCGACTCATCTAAGAGGCTTAGGTCAAGCCTTTTTTTTCTCTTTTCCTTGCAAATCCACCCTCAATGGAGTCCCAAAATCATTGTTCATCATCTCTTCATTTTTCCAAAAGATCACAAAATAGTGTTACTATGCCTCATCTCCCAAATGAAATCATACTAGAGATCCTATCTCTTCTTCCAGTAAAGTCGTTGATGCGTTTCAAATGTGTTTGTAAATCATGGCGTTCGATGATCTCTGATCCAGAGTTTGCAAAAAAGCAACTCAATGTTGCAACAAAAGAGTCTGGTAAACTTGATAACTTGAGGTTGATCTTGCATTCTCCTTATTTGAGAATTAAATCGTGCTCTTTACCTTCCCTTTTCTATGAACCTTTTGGTTATTCCATCAATCATGATTATCCAGGAAGGGATTTAGGTGTTATAAATGAGATTGTTGGCTGTTATAATGGGTTGGTTTGTATTTCTATTCGAGATATGGAAAAAGATACAATCTTTGTGTGGAATCCATCGATTAAAGAATCAAAAAGATTGCCCTCCAAGCCTTTTGAGCAACTTTTTTATTTGGTGTCATATGCATTTGGGTATGATAGCATCACAGACGATTATAAGGTTGTGAGACTTGTGTGCTGCTCTATTGACGATTCATATGAATATCATGTGGAGGTTTTTTCATTGAGGAGCAATGCTTGGAGAAAAATTAGGAGCTTTCCATATTTTCTTTTTACAGATGAGGCAGGGAAACATGTAAATGGTTCAATCAATTGGGCAGTGTCTAGGGACAAAAACAATGATCATTGGTTCATTGCATCACTTGATTTGGCAACAGAATCATATCAAGTTGTGCCACAACCTGATTGTGCAAATGAAACCTTGAAGCCGATAATTAGGGTTTTGGGAGGTCAATTTTGCATTATTTTTGAATATGATGATATTATTGATGTGTGGGTAATGCAGGAATATGGCGTGAAAGAATCTTGGAGTAAATTGGTCACAGTTCCTTTTTTCTCAGATCCGTTGGATGCTAATTATGCAAAACCACTATTTTATTTGAAGGAGGGTGCAATTCTTATAGACTTCTATGGGATGTTAATTTTATATAATTTCAATAGAAATGAATCGACCTCGCCTATGATTTATGGAGTTCATCATTATCATGAAGTTGAAGTCTATTTGGAGAGCATGGTGTCGCCCAATTCTTATAATTAATGTACTAATAGGTGCTTATAATAACTACATGTTTTGAAGAATAGTGTATTGCATTTTCAATAAAAATATGTTATGTTATTTTCTATTCTTATTGCTTGCCTCTATGATATCCTAACTTGAACAATAAGTTAATGACCAAGCTAAAATCTAATACATTTGTCATTTTCTATTGCTATTTTTTGCCTCTATGATATCCTACTTGAACCATAAATTAATGACCAAGCTAAAATCTAATACCAAATAACACTTACATTACATACATAAATAACTTCTTAATTCAATCCCTTCCAACCAAAAAGAGAAAAATCTCATAGAAACTCAATCAAAATCATACAAATGTGACGATGATAATTTATAATTGTGAAATATTGAAATCATCAACATTCAATATGACTAAGAAAATGAACTAATTATAGGAAAAAAAAGTATTAGATTGGTTAAAAGATAATAATGTAGTGAAGTAAAGTAATTTTTAGTTCTCCAAAATTTCATTTACACCAATTCATAATTTCATACCATAACTCATTGAAAGCCATGTAAATAACATTAATAATTGTGATAATAATAACATTAAGACTCAAATCAAATTGAGATAAAGAGAGAAATTAAGGATTTAGGTTTGAATTCATTGTGAGTTGTAATCTCTAAAGTTAATAAAACATCAATATAACTCCTTCTGGATTTAGAATTATATTAAAGAATGTCTAGTTAAGATGGAAAATTTTAACCTACCTTTCAAATGGGAGGCTTTCTATTTTTCCTTTATTTTTGGTAGGAAAGTTATGAAAGTTGAAAACCACTAAACAGAGATATAAATTTTACCTAAAATCTCTAAATGTAATGGAATAGCTAAATACAAACTAGGTTTAAAACTTGTAAAAAAAAAAAAAAAAAAAACCCTTAAATCCCTAAATCCGATAGGTTTGCTCTAACCTACTATAAGCTTAAAGCTTGAGAACCCCTTAATAGGCTCCAACCTAGATTATTTAAGTTTAAATACAAGTAAGATGAGTTGTGTCTATCTTATACTTTCAAGATTAATTGAAACAAGTAATTGTATCAATCTAAGGCTTAATAAAAGCCTAGAATCATATTAGACCTACATAAGACTTGCAAGACCTTTAGGAAAAATTAAAAGCATATTAGAATTTGATAAGATTTATTCCAATTTCCTATATGTCTCATTAGTATTTTTTAACCACAACAAATAAGTCTTCATTAAAAAAAAATGTTTAGCCCAAGGTTTTCCAAAGACAATCAATCGATGTTTGATGATAACAAAATAAGGAAATTGTTCTAATAGTTTCCACAAAGCATATACAAGAAAAAAAAGATCATAAGACAAAGAGAAGTTCAATCAAGAAAACAAACCTTGTTAAGAATTTTTTAAGATGGAAACTCTCAAGGATCAATCCTAGTTGAGTTATTTTTAATCCTATGTAAGTTAAGAAAAATGTGCAATCAATGTCACACATGCATTTAAATTTTTCCTAAGGAATCCAAGAATCATTATAGATGGACCAAACTATATTTTTCATGGAAAATACTCTTTTCATAGTGTCTATCATAAAAGTCTTGAAAACTAGAATTTATTGAAATATTTGAACTTACTAAGGTTTTCAAACATTGGTTGCATTATGAGCCTTATGGAATTTGGTTTAACTTTAGAAAATAGAGCTTCAAAAGAAAGGGACTAAGAGTAATCAATCAATTAGTCAACTAGTAGTACCTAATGTGGTACTCCTCAATTTGGTCCATTGGTAGAAACTTGGAGTGCCTATGATGGTCACTTATAAATTCATTTAATGCCTATTAACTAGCTAGGAAGTCAACTATTCAATCGACCCAGGCTTCAGAAAATTGTTTCAAATGGCTATTTTACTTCCAAGCTTTATCTAAAAGCCTTTTAACTCATGTTTATATTTTTCTAACAACCCACCATTGAATACCATTCATTTCGAGAGGGATAAAATCATTAAAGAGTGCATTTATTCTCAAATTTGCAAGTCATTAATTACATCCTTAATATTTTAGCCAATTTCAATCATTGTATTTCATTTTCCTAAGCTATAAATTTCGTAAAGAAACATCTTAGTGTGATTTAATCCACTTGTATTACCTTACATACTAATCATGTGTAGGAACTAAGAATTGTTTGGGAGAGAGAAAGAATGTGTGTGTGTGTGTGTGTGTGTGTGAGAGAGAGAGAGTGAGAGAGAGAGAGAAAGAAAGTAGTTTAAGGATAATCCTTGGTGCATTGTTAAGGTTAATTGTGTTGGAAATCTTGGATTACTCCGTTCTCATGCCCTGGATCTCGTAGGGTACATGTATCTATTCCTAGGAATATTTAGATCTAACATAACAAAAAATAATGCCTTCAAAACTATTTTAGAATAAAGTTTTAAAGATTTGAAACTCATATATGTGATTTGGATATTCCTAGATCAAAATTTATTTGATGAAGAGCATGCCTGAAAAATCTGGAGGTCTCGTACACTCAAGATTTTTCGTCCGATGACTCAAACTATGATCTTGGCAACTCAAAATGTGGCAATGGAAAGGAGAAAGCTTTAGCTCTCTCTTTATTTGAAAGTAAAAGATGAATAATTGAAAGTCATTAAGAAACTCTAACCCATAAGGGGGTATTTATAGGGTTGCCTATTAGGCTTAAGTGACTCGAGTCCATCAAGGCTTGGGTCACTTAATATAACCCAAAACGGGTCTAATTGATTAATTAACCACACAGGGTCATCTAATTAATCAATTAGCTCAATCCAAAGGTCTTGTTCATTATTCCATGTGCAATCTTACATAATTACCAAAATTTCCTTATGCACAAGAATGAACCTAGAGTCAATCCAACCCTCATAAACCATGTCATCAAGGTATATGAGCTCAGAGCAAGACCACTAAGACCAATAGGAGTATTGGTTCCCTAAGAATCCAATTCTGAAATTGATTCAATATCCCACTAAAGAGAACCAACTACACTTAAATATCTTATATGAATAACCAAACGATAAAGCTTGAGGTCCATGACCTACTATCCACTACATGTGACTCCCCATGAACTAGTGTCTGTAATCTAACAAGGTAGTGATATCACTTATCAAGATCACCACTCAAATTCTTGAGTTACAAATCTTACTTATTATGTGATTAATTGACATATTCTAGCTTGCTTTAAAGAGCATATATCAAATTCTACTAAAGGAATTACTGTGGTCACAGATTTTATGATCACATGTCATTTGGATCACCCAAAGAGACACACTGTATCAATCCCATGAGATATCATGGTACCTTTATTGAGAATACTTGTTGCCAACAGCCTCCCTCAACAGTGACCCAATGCATAGGAATATATGACTACTTTAGGATCTTATCCATAAGTTAAAGCCTCCTATTAATTTTGATATAGGCTCAATATTCTCTCAAGGTTGAGAGTCCATGCAGTATAGTAGCTTGGTAAATCTTGATAATTGATAGCCTTGTATCATGATTCATCGTAGGTCGTGTCCAGTGTACATCACATACACTAGTGCACTCACCATGGGAAACCCATCTCGACGACCAAGACAGGCTATCCCTCCAATTAGGAGGTGGTGTACTACAATCTCTACTGGATTGCCCAAATCCATCAATTGACTATGGATAACTTATCTACTTACAAGGAACCCATGACTTGTATATTTTGTGCAACTCCCAATGGACCCGAGTCATGTACAATGTAAGAGACATGGGTTGAATTATCAAATCAATGCAAATGCATAAAAACAAGATGATTGTCAAGTCTAACTTTGTTACATCATGTTATGCTTTTAGGAGCTCAATCCCAACAAATTAGAACCTTAACATTCTCGAGTAAAATGTAAAGCTTTGATTGAGAAAGCTTTAGAAGATTAGTGGATTGCCCTTTAACTTGGGATTAAATCCAAAGCAAGTGGACATAGGTAGATTGTTTAACCATTATAATACTGTTACGATCTTTTAACTCTTTTCTCTTTACTTGTTATTCATATTGTTTCATGCATTACTCTCATAGCATTCATAAATTGTCAGAATTAATTAAGGTTTTAAAAAATTGATCAACATCCAATTCCCTTTCTTTCCCTTTCCATCTTAGGTGTATACCTAGGTTAGATTATTAGCTTTTCTCCATAATTGATATAAGAGATAAACCTCTTTGTTAAGGCTTAACCATCTAAGTGGAATGATTAATCCATCTTTATGTGAAAGGGTTCTCCACTAAATATGCCCTCATTTTTTTTTTATAAGAATAGATAACACTTATAGGAAAAATAGGAAGACATGATTTTTTAAATTTATTGACTATGATTTATGGGATGTAATCTAAAATAGTCTCCATATTCCTAAATAAAATTAAAAATGGGGTTTCTATTTCAAAGCCCAATTATGAATGAGATGAACATGATAAAAAGGAAGTTCAATTAAATACTAGGACCATTTATTATCTCCATTGTGCAATAAATAGAAATGAATGTAATAGAATATATAAATGTGAGAAATATGGAGTTTATTTAAGATAACCCATGAAGGGACTAATGATTAAGGAATCTAAAATAAACATCCTTGTGTATAATTCGTCAATGCCCTTATAACAAAAACTTAAGGTTAGATAATCATAAAACCTTAAAATACTAGTTGCTACCACCAGGAACGCTTGAGTGCTTGAGTCGC
Organism: Vitis riparia; assembly: GCF_004353265.1. Lineage (NCBI taxonomy): Eukaryota > Viridiplantae > Streptophyta > Magnoliopsida > Vitales > Vitaceae > Vitis > Vitis riparia. The sequence continues at coordinate 32,248,691 of NC_048448.1, read as the reverse complement.
TCGAGTGCTTGTCTCCAACACTTGAACGTCTATGTTTGCAACTCTATTAAAAGAACTAAGCATCTATGTTTGCAGCTCTATATAGAGAACTTCTTCCTGCTAGTTGATTATTTTCCAATTTAAAAAAAAAAAAAACTCACCTTTTTGGAATGATTTTTCTCCATGAATGTCCTCAAATCATTAGAGCCTTTGTCTTTTCTCTTAAGTGATCATAGAAAAATCAAAATTACAATAGATTTAAGAAAAATTAAAGATTTTTACTTAACAAAAAAATCCTATATTTTTCAAACTAAGCTTATAACCCATCTAAGAAAAATTAAAGATTTCTACAATGTAAATAAAATCCCATACTCCTTATGGAGTTTACAATCCAATTTAGAGAAGAAAAATAATCCAAATATTCATACATTTATATATTTTAAAGATAGAAACTATTCATTCATCCCTATTAGGCCTAACATATCTCAATATTTATATTTCTGATACCAACAATTATATTATCTTTATTCCTAACCAATTGCAGAATATCCCTAAAAGTTAAAAATCATATTTTTATAAATATAAAGATTTTGGGGATAATCCATTTAATAATTTGGGATATCCTTAATAACTATTGGAATTATTAATATTTATTTAAATTTTTAAATCACCCATTCATTCCCCTTTCTAGGTGTTCCTTATTGGACTTTCGATTGTTATTCAAATGGTATTAAAAGCAATACCCATTTTTCAATAATTAGAACATTGAGTCTTGTTTATATGTTGGCAATTTTGTTCCAATTAATGTTTGGTCATAAAAGTTTTTTTAGATACTGACTTACTCTCCATTGAAGATTAAGGGTTGTTATTCATCCAACCAGGAAGTCACATGTAATCTAAAAAGTTTTGACTCGTGGCATATAAGCCTTCTTTGAAGTATAAAAAGGTTCGGTATCATATTTTGACTTAAAATGTTTTAAAATGATTTTTCAAAAGAAGTAAGGGCTACTCAAGCAATTAATCCTGCTCAAGCGGTCAACCTACTTAAGTGGTTAGGATCGCTCAAGCAAAGCGCTCAAGCGATTTAAGTTTGCTCGAGTAGTCATGACAATACTATTGAGTTTAGAAATGGATTTTGGATGAATTTTCAAACTCTGATTTGGTAATTTAAGAAACCGACTCTTTTGGCTTTTGACTATAAATACATCTCTAATAACCCTTTGAGGGTTAAAGATTCGGGTTAAGAGATTTGAAATGTATCATTGAGAGAACTTTCATTCCTAGGAAAGGATTTCTTTGAGAAAGCCTAACATGTCACACCATTCCTAATCTCTCATTCAAGGATTTCATATTTGAATCATGGGTTAAAGACCTTAATCCATTCGGAGTGGCCGAATGATCTACTAGGGAGCAATAGGGAGTTGCTATGTCGCGGACATAGATCAAGTTGTAGGTATTGACGAGTAAGTCTTTAAGGTAAAGTGATTATGTTAATATGTGTAACTTGATTTTGAATAGTGGATTTAGATTGATAGGTCTTAGACCTCATGGTTTTTTATTTCCATAGTTTGTGGGGATTTTCTAAGTAAAAATATTGTGTCTCATTGCATATTTTTTTTTATTACTGCTTATATTCTAATCGATGATATTGATAACCTTATGATTGATTAGTTAGTTGGCTATTGAGGTTGTTGGGTTGGTTATGTTGAAGGTTATGTTGTTATATCTATAATCAATTATTGTTTTCCCTAACTATTCTCGAGATATCTTTTGATTGATTTGTTGGTAGTTATTGGGTTTATTAAGTTGGTTATTTTGGTGGTTATTATTATTTCTAACATATCTCAATATATATTTCATATATTAGCAATTATATTATTCCTAACAAATTATAGGGTATCCTTAAAAGTTAAAAATCATATTTTTACATACCTAAAGATTCTAGATATAACCCATATAATTATTTGGGATATAAATGATATCTCTTGAGATAAAATTTTAGTATAACATATACTTTTTATTTAAATTCTATAAATCACATATTCATCCCCTCTGAGTGTTCTCTATTAGACTTTCAATAGCTTTTCAAGTGGTATGAAGTGTCATACCATTTTTCCATAGACGAATCAAAATTACAATACATTTAAGAAAAATTAAAGATTTTTACTCAACAAAATAAGATCTTATGCTTTTCAAACCAAGCTTACAACCCATCTAAGAAAAATTAATGATTTTTACAATACAAAGAAAAATCCTATACTCCTTATGAAGTTTACAACCCAATTTAGAAAAGAAAACAATCCAAATATTCATTCATTCATCCCTATTGGCCATGAGATGAATACAAACATCGTACCAAATAGAGTTAGCACACCTTAGATTAAATCTAGTATGTTTTTCATAAGGGAGCAGTTATGTGCATGCTACTTTAGTATTTTGCATATGACCATATTTGATTTGACCTAAAGGGACATTAGTAGGAAAGTGACTAAGCTAATGCTAAGTGACATGAGAGCGAATGAAAGACACTTTAGCTACGCATCACAATCTATCACAATCTTGACTCCTTGTCGACAATTTATCCTACATATTAGGCATGCAATATATTTATGAGTGGACTAGTGAAAGCATAGTGTTATAGTATTTCTTTCAAAGGAATCAAAGGTGCTTGACTTGACATGACTAAATGAGTTTGAGGCATACTAACGCAATTTTTTTAGGTTATGTTTGGGTTCTGGAAAATGTGAAGGAAAACATAAGACAAAGAAAATAAAAAGGAAAAATAAAAAGAAAGAAGAATAAAAAATGGATTTAAAATCAATAAATTATTTATATAGATTATTTTCAACTTGTTTTACTTACATTAACATTTTATATAAATTATTTCATTTTTTTATTCTATTGAAATGCATGTTATATGTCATGAAAGTTGTAATATTGATTAGTGAATAAGAACCCATTTTAGTTGTGATAAACTACCCTTTTCAAATATATGAGAAATTTTGGTACAAAATAAGAATATGTTTGATAATGATTTTATAAAGAATTTTTAACATCTTTAATACTTGAAAGATAAAAATTTTTAAATGTTACTAAAAATATTTCCTAAAATTAGTACCAAACGCATTCAATCAAATTTTCATTTCCACCACAAATCCCTTGGAAATCCCCATCAAACTCGAAGGAAATTAAAATCAAAATTGGAGTTGCCACGCAAGGCTGAAGGCTCCACTGTAGTTGACACATTCCAACATGGCCATCTCCACGTGGTGACCATGCAAAAATGTGAACGATAAAGCATCCAAAACGTCTTTCACTAACTATCCACCCTTTTCAACTTCCCACACCCTCACCCTCACCCCAAAACCCTCACCTCTCTTCTCTTTCCCTTCCCAAACCCACCTCCACACAACATTGCAGACATCCAATGGAGTCCCGGGATCGCCCTTCCTCTTCTCGCCGGCCCTCTAAAAGGGTCCGCATTACTGCAACCCTGCCCCATATTCCAGACGAAATCATTCTGGAGATTCTGTGTCTTCTTCCTGTGAAGTCCCTGATGCGGTTCAAATGCGATTCCAAATCATGGCGTGAGATGATCTCCGATCCCGATTTCGAGAAGAAACAACTCGCAGTTGCGGCACGAGACTCTGGTGAGGTCTATAACTCGAGGCTTATTATGCATTATCCTTCTATGAAGCTTAAATCTTGCCCTTTATCTTGCCTGTTCTATGAGCCTGTTGGGCATTCTGTGAATCATGAGTATCCGGGTAGCGAATTGGGTGTTATGAATGAGATCATTGGTAGCTATAATGGGTTGGTTTGTTTTTGTATTCGGGATACAGAAAATGATATAATCTTTGTGTGGAATCCATCGACTAGGGAATTTAGAAGATTGCCCCCCATTTCTTTTATGCAGTGTTTTCATTTGGTGGCGTATGGATTTGGGTATGACAGCATTGCCGATGACTATAAGGTTACGAGAGTGGGTTGCTACTGTATCGGGCGCTATTATGAATATCAAGTCAGGGTTTTTTCATTGAGAGGTAATGTTTGGAGAAAAATTGAGAATTTTCCCTGCTATCTTTTCACTGATGAACCAGGGATACATGTGAATGGTTCAATCAATTTCGGGGGAGTTGGGGACAGTGAAAATTACTACTGGAGTGTAGTTGGACTTGATTTAGCAAGTGAATCTTATCGGATGGTGCCGCTGCCTGATTGTGCAGATCCAAATGTGAAACCAATGATTATGGCTTTAGGAGGACGGTTTTGCACTATTTTTGATAATGACGAGGCTGTTGATGTGTGGGTAATGGAGCAATATGGGGTGAAGAAGTCCTGGAATAAATTGGTTACTGTACCTTATTTCCCGGACCCAATGACTGTTGATTGTACAAAGCCAGTGTTCTTTTTGCGAGACGGAGCAATTTTAATGGAATTCTATGGGTTGTTAGTTTTGTACAATATCGATAGAGATGAATCAACGATTCCTACAATCTATGGGACTCGTCATTGTCATGAGGTAGAAGTCTACCTGGAGACCATAGTTTCACCCAATGCCTACTATAGACTGCAAGCTGGCCATCAAAATGGAGGAATAGGAAGACAAGGTAATAAGAATTTTCTGATGATTTATTTTGCTGGTTACTAATTTCTCTGTTTGATGTACAGGATGCTCATTTTCAAATTTTTTTACATGTTGCAACATCTGAGCTCTTAATCCCAATTGCTTGGAATTTTCTATGCTAACCATTTTTCGTCACTCACTTCATAGGCAATGCTGATAGAAAGCATATATGTCAAATTTTTATGGCTATTTTATACCTTTGAGTTTGTATATTTTCTGTTTACATAGCATAAATAAACTGGATTATTTCAAAACCAAGCATTTGTCCCTATGGGATGTTTTAAGAGTGCGGCACTTCATCATTGAACTCTCTTACTGGATGTTGATTGAGCATTTTAACCAATCATCACCACCCCCTGTTTTAAAATTTTTAGTTGATAATATGGATGAACCTTAATTCATGCTGTTGAAAATTTGTAGTTTTATTTTCCACCTACTAGGCCAGACACACTTTTGTACAACACCCAATTTTTCCCATTTTGATATGGTTGATTGCTGTGTTGGATGATTGTAATGTCAGATTTTGTTGTCATGTCTTAATTTCTACTCTAGGGTATAAGCATCTTAATTTTAAGTTGTCATGGGCACTGGATGCTAATTCTTGATTGAAACTAGTTTATTTATATATACATTTAATATATACTTATATGTTTATATGCTTTTGGACTAGTGGTATCTCATAATGTTGAAGTTGGTTTTGAAAATCTTGATTCATTTGTGTGATTGGCTGTGGTTAAGTTGTTAGACCATGTTTTACTTGGTGAAAAAGATGGCTAAAAGGTCATGTTTCTATAAATTTGTTCAGGATTACTTTTGTTGCTAAATGGCTACGATTTGTGATGTGTGAAATTGTGCTGCACATGGGTTTGATCGAGTTATATGACGGATGATCCAAATGCCAAACTTTGTTGTTATGCTCTTAGATTATATTTAATGCTAGTATCTCAATTATAACTTGTTGCTAGTGTTGGAAGTTGATACTTGACTATAAGTAGTTTGAAGATGTTCACTTGATGTATCAGCACTCTAAAATTTTATTTCTATTTTTCAGGTTTATCCTGAGCATAAGGTATGGAGCCCAGACTAGTTCCTTGCAAAATTTGGAGGATGCTGTCTTTAGGGAACTAGAAATACCCTTTAGTCTTGTATGTGCTTAAACATTATAGTGCTTTATTTATGTGGACTTTAAGGCCAAATACATACCTGAGTATGAAGTTTAAGGCCTTATGTTAGTACTTAATGTAGTATATTGTAGTTAGGAAAGCATAAATGCTTGTTTGTGACCTACATGCATGCAAAGGCTGAGTACTTTATACAGGGCTCTGAAGTTTAATACTTTATGCCAACCTAAGTATGAACTTTAATTTAAGTGCATACTTCTAATATTAGTTTTTTGTCAACCTGCCACCTGTTATGGAGATCCCAGTCTTTAGCTTCTGTTAGCAATAGAACTCAACAATGTGAAAATCTCCTTTCATTAATTGAATTATAGTTAAGAATTTCTGTCTTTGTTTATCTGTTGTCATTAGAGTTCTTCTATTCATGTTTTAACTTCATGGTTTGCCTTAAAGTTCTATCTCAGTTTTTCCTTTGGACGTTTAATATAACCCTAAGCCATGTCCACTGCTAATCATGTATGCTGTTTTTTCCTTTCCTTTTGCCTTCAATTATGCTTGTTTATATGTTTCTTTTCTAGCAAAATCATTGAAAGTAAAGATTTCTGCTCAATTAATTCTTATTTATTGCTAGTTGTAAATCCATATCCCTCCACATTGATATGTTTACCTTTTGCTCAGGTAATCAACTCTTTAATTGCCAATCTAATATCACTCCTAACAAAATTTCCTAGCATATACTCCCTAAGCTATCCCTTTTTTGTAATGGTAAATTTTTGTCCCCATTAGGACACGAACTTGGAACCTCCCACAAACCCTCCCAATCCTTTACCACTTGAGCTAGGCCTTAATTGATACTTATGCTCTTCAATTGATGATCTTAAGTATGAAGCCCTGTAGTGATCTCATTTAAACTCAATTTGCATGTAAGATGTTTGATAACAAATGCCCCTTCACTTAATGGACTTATGCTTTTTATTCTTTTTTTTTTTCCTTTACTATTTTTTTTGGGACAAAATTTTGGATTATTTCTCTTTTTACTTTAACCCAGCGAAATCTAATTTTTCATTATTTTGATTTTGTTCTCTAGTTTCACATTCTTTCCATCTGTTGGGCTTCATCTTAGTCACTATTGGTAATCTTTATAATATTGTTTAATTGATGGTCAACTTAGCGATTTTTTACATGGCTTATTATTTTTCATTTATTAACTATTTTTTGTTGGCAGTAGAAGCATTAGCTATAAGTACATATATTATATTTTGGTTTCTATTTATGTTTAAATTAATGCAATTGTTTGCTGTTTTTCCAGCTAACAATTGTTGATGAATGTATGCTACTTATTTATGGGTGTATGGGAATAATGGGTTTATGTGTAAATTGATATGATATTTGAGAATGCAGTTAGTTAAGGTCTATGGGATTGTAAAAAAATTGACCATGACTACCATATTTTCATTTTGCAACATGATGGAAAGAATCTAATTATCCTTAAATTTTAGTGAAATGGAGAGTCATTGTGTTATCTATAGGTAAATTATAATACTTTAAGTCATGCAATTCTATAATACTCATGACAGAAGATAAAGAGTGCTTTGTGCTAAGTTGGAAATGGCTTTAATTGTCCAAGGGTGCTAAGTTGGATGCTGAGCAACAGTTCCTTCGCGATTCAAGGGAAAGGTAAAGAGTGCTTTGTGGAAATACCCATTGGAGATTACAAATTGGATACTTGGAAACGATTGTTCAAGATGAAGTTGCTAAGGTTGTGATGGGCCTTGAGGATTCTATGAATCGTCTTACTGACCAACATTCTAATTTCGAATCCTGGAGTAGCCCATGGGGGTGGGCACACTTTGGAAGCTCATCAATGTGTTTGTTCATAAGTGGTGAGGTTGATGGCATAGTAGGTGGGTTCATGTTAGTGAATATGGCAGGACTAGTTCCTCTTGTGGACCAACAACAAAGGTTATCTCAAAGTACTCGACTAAGTTGTTGGTGTTTTTTTTTTTTTTAATAGATAAAGAATTATATATAAAAGAAGTACTAAAAGACCGACCCAAGGTATATAACACATATACCAAAAGGCTCAAACAAGAGAAAGAATTACAAAACAAGAAGGGCTACAACAACATCGCCCTCAACAAGAGTCCAACCAATCAAAGAAACGAACTAGAGTCGAAGGATCATCATTTATAAACATCCTAGTCTCCGACCAAAGAAAGCAAATAAAAGAGTTTTTTAGCCTTTAGAGAGAAGCATGTCACCATCGAAGGCAATTCTATTCTTTGCCTTCCAAACCGCCTAAAAAAAGCATTAGGGCTTTGCTCTCCAAGCTTTATTACACTTTTTGCCCACAAACAAACCATGTTAACTTGGTAGAGTCTCTCTAACTGACAAGGGGAGCACCCAAGACACCCAAAAAAAAGTAAAGAGTAACTCCCATAAAACCCTTGTCCTTACACAGTGAATTAGGATGACGTCTATGGATTCTTTATCCATTTGGCGAATATAACATCTATTTGCTAAAGACCATCCTCCCCTTTGAACTTGATTCAAGATTAAAGCTTTAACCCATTTCGCCTCCCAAGCAAAGAAACTCATTCTAGGCTGCACCCAAGAGTTCCAAATGATTCTCATTGGAAAAGACACTAAATTGCCTAACTCCATGGCAGTGTAAAGAGACTTAACTGTAAACTTGTCGCTCTTTGTCTTTGTACAAAGCAACCTATCTTCTTCATACCTACTCACTCTCGTCCCATGCAAACACAATAGAAATCTCTCCACACAATCCACGTCCTAATGTTGAAGGGTTTGGAGAAGCAAGGGTTCCCCTTCCCTTTAAAACATGAGAGTTCAACATTCTCTTGAGGAATATTAGCCTTATGAGATCGCAACTTATGCACCATGTCCTAGAAAATGAAAGGAAGTCTAGGATGATCCTTAAAAAAAAGGAAGAATAAGATCAAAATGAAGCATAGGAGAATCAAGTAGAAACTAATACGTAATTAGATAATTCGGTTGAAGAATGTAAAGTATCACTGGGGAAAAAATTTCCAACCATGAAGAGGCATGAATTTCCTCCTTTTTGTACACAAAAATGATTCTTCTTTAGCTACTAAACGAAGCCCCCTAAAAAAGTATGGCAAATGGTGGGAAAGTTGGCATGTATGAAAGTTGCGTGGTGCATTTAATGTGTATTGACATTCTAAACACAAAACAAAAGGAAATAATAGCATGGCATCAATACTCCTTGCCATTTGTAATGCTTTAAGACCACAAATTTGGAGGGGAGAGGTTTGTTGTTGTTTAGTTTGGGGGTGAGGATTTAGCCTGTGTTTGTGTTTGTGTTTGTTTTTGTTTTGGTAGCAAAAAAGGAGGTGATGAAGTTGGAATCTAGTCCCTAAAGAAGGTTTCCATATCATCTCCCATTTTCATTGCAGACTAGCACCATGGCAATTAAGATATTTACAAGATGAAATTGTATCTTGGATCTATATCTAACAACTCCACTGGAAAGGAAACAAATTAGGAACAATAACCCTACCGTCACAATTTCCATATCAAGTAAAAATCTAAGGTAATAATTGAGGCTCTAATCCCTCAATATTACCCCATAATAAGCAATAAAACATGAAGATGTGTAAGCAAAAAAGATAATATTTTGCTCCTACCCTCTTGGTGAACATTCCTCTAACTCGAGTGTAAGAGTCTTCCTTAGCTAGCGTTAATCATACTAATAGCAAAATGAGGAGTCTATGGGTTTGTATTCTACATGGGTAAGTAGAGGGTTGGTTTTGTTTTTACCAAAGACGATGTCAATCCCTCCCAAACAAAAGGGATTGGAACTATTCCACATATATCTCTTTTAGGACAAATCTTAATTAACATTGCTGTTGCTATTGGTCTTGACAACAAAACTATTATTGATAGAGTTAAAGCATGGTGAGCTAGGAAAAGCATGACAATTCATCAAAAGAACGCAAAAGCACATTCTCCTCACCTTGATAACAACAACACTAAAAAATGACATCCTAAGCGTACAAGAATTAGGATAAAAGAAGGAAGGAGATAGGATCCACCTGCATGTGCGTTTTTAGCAAGATATTTGGATGTAATGGCAATTCTTGTTTAATCTACATCTATTTTTTCCTTTTAATCCTACAAAAATCCATTCTTTTGGAGTCCATTTTTTTTACTGGTATGAGTTTAGTATCCCTTATAGATAAACTGATTTAATGAACATATCAATTGAGCCAAAATAGGAACTAGAGGTTTAATGGACCTCTTATTTTGGAAGAACGTAATTTAGGTGAGGTTCCTTAAATAACTCAAAATTATGGCAAGACCTTTTAAGTATTTGAAAGGACTAATTGGAAATGCCTACAAAATCTTTTATTAATACTTCAGGAACTGTTGTTTCATAATGTTTCATGTATTTCTTTGAAGTTTCATCAAATATTTCCTTAAGTTTGGTTATGGGTTAAGGTCTATCATATCCCTTTTCTAACAATTGCATTTCTACCATCAAACTTGTCTCTTACATTTCCAACATAAGTTTTTATTTGATTCAAAATCATTTGTCCCAAAGATTTGAATAAATACCTATTATTGAAAAAAAAAATGCTTATAGTTTTTAGTTCTCAAGGACAAAAAAGGATATGTTCTCTTAAAAAGTTATGGAATTTTCAGGTGCTAAGTATGGACAATGTCTATATGGATGGACTTCATATCATAATAAGATCATTGTATAACTTATCATCTTCATAACCTTTTTTTTTTATACAATACACAAATGTTGAATTCACTATAAAAGCACCTAGAAAAGAGAAGGTGCATGGCGTAGGAAGTATACAAGGGTTGTCAAAGGCCCAAAAAGAAAAATGGAAGAAAGAAGACACAGGCTAAGATAGGCTTACGCTATCTACAAAGTCAAAGATAGACATTCGTTTCCTCTATGACTATAGCCTTGGTTATAGGATTTTGAGTAAGGTTCTTTTAGCCACTAGCATTGGTTGTAGTCCACCCTTGAAAGTTCCTCTTTCTTTCCTTTCTTGCCCCTCTTGTCCAAGAGAACACTGCCATCCAAGTACCAAATCTTTGAAAGAGTGAGGACTCAACAGAAATTAAACAATGCAAAAACTAGACTCTAGTGCAAATATTGACTTCTTTTAGGCATTCATTTTGTTCTTTCCCACATTTGTCTGCATTCAAAGCAGTGAAATAAAGAAGTTCTAAAAAACAAGTCTTCTTTCCTTTTCTTCTAAAGGAAACCTAACCTATTTTTGGTTAGCAAAATTCCCTATGGTTAGCCTTCACTTGATTAGTGGCTTGCAAGAAAGTGAAATGATTTGTAGTAGATAGGAAGAGCCTCTAGAGCTATTAGTCCTTGCACCTATTCTCTCCCTAGGAGGAGTAGGGGATTTGCTAACCATTTATTTCTCTATTACATCTTTTCTAGTGACCTTCCATGGTACAACTGAGTTGTTGCAAATGTTGTAGTAAATTGTATTATAGAGGATTCTTCAGACCTTAGTTATTTCCCTTTAGGGATAAGAAGAGGTTATGAAAACAAAACTCTTTGATATTATGCACTGCTTGCCATTGTTTGGGTGATCTAGAATGAGAGGAAATGCCATAACTTTCAAGAATTTATACAACTCTTCTAACCAATGTTTCATGGGGTTTGGGTGTGGGTTGTTTGATTCCTCACACCCTTAAATTTTGGGATATGAGGACTCAGAGGAAAAAAGGAACTAAACAATGGATATCAATTCTTGGGTACAACATAATTAAAAATAATAATAATAATTAGAAAACAATCATAAAGCAAGATGTCCTTCATCTAAAACCATCTGTCTTTTTCCCTTTTACCCCTAAATATTCTCATAGACATTCACTTTTCAGTAAAATCTCCTCTTTCTTGAATGAAATTATTTGCTAAGAAATAAAAAAAATAAATATTAAACATCCATACCTGAAGTAAAATATGCATATCCGGAAAGGATTCCATGTCCACAGCCATGTTGTGTTGTCTTGAAACAAATATGCTAGGTAAAATTGAAGAGTCTGTGTATCACAACTTCTACCTGATTGAAATAGTACTTTTCTTAACCTCTCTTTGCATCTTCAGAATCAAGAAGTTTGTTGGTATTCCCGCTGATTTGGTTTTTCTTCATTGAGGGGTCATTTGTTTGAGCCATTAGAGTCGAGGTTCATTTCATGTTCTTAAATTTTCCTTTTGCTCTTTAGTTAGGATGATCCTGAGGTAAGTTAGTTTTTGCAGTACTAGAATGAAGGACATCTAATCCTTCTTTATTCTTAGTAAAACTTCTCTATTTCTTTGAAAATAAATGAGTAAATAAAAAAATAAAAGACTAGGTGCTCTTTATAAGTGGTTCACTATTTAGCATATTCCTGATGTCACCTTTGTGTGTGTATGTACAGGTATATCCATTGGTACTTTAATTTATTGTTTTTGAGGGACATGGAATCAAACCTAGAAAGCCATTACATTCATCCTAATCTTTTGCCATCTGAACTAGGCTTTTGAGGTACTCACTTATATTCATCAATAGGTTAATAGTAATTACCATCTCTGCTCCTTGTCTTTTGTCTCTGGGTAGCAAGAAGTATCTCTCATCCTTGTATTCCTTTTCTGTCATTATTAGTATTTTTTCCAGCTCCTATTGAAATATGTTCTCTTTCTGTTTGTAGAGTGATGGACCAATTGTACTACTGTACTTGGATTCAAATATTTTAGTAAATGTTTATATCTTTCATTATATTTTTTTTGCATGATCTCTTAATATGCAGCTCGTGTATGTATACATGCATCATAGTACCATTAAATTCTTTTATTGTGAATAAGCATGATACTTGGCCTGCAATTAGTGAATGTACAACAATTTTCCTTTCCAAGAGAGGGTAAAATTACTTTTCAGATCTTATCAATTAGTTTATCATCTGTTTCTCAAGGTCTTTGTTAGATTAAAGAAGAACAATGTCGATATAGGTGAGACCAAAGCTTGTACGTAAAACACTAAACAATCATATATGGTAGAAACTGGATATGAAAGGCATAAAATACTTACAACACTGTTCACTATACCGTGGCGGCTGTGTTGTAGGTAGCAGATCGACAAGAAGTTACTACTAGTGGACAAGTATATAAATTTTTTCAATTAGGTTTATATAAGATCTTAAATTTCATGTATGTATGTAAACTCTGAACCTCTTCATGCATATATGGTCACGGACGAGCATTTGTAATTTCCTAACTATAATATACTGTGGGAAGTATTCAAGATAAGACCTAAAACTTCATAGTAGGTCCACATGAGGCCTTACTTCCCACATGTAGGAAGTACTTTAAGCTAGTATAATAGCAAAAGAGCATTTGTAACTTCCTACAATATTCCTTGAATGTTGCAAATATAATTCACCCAGGCTCCATACCTTGTGCTGAAGTATATCTTGATAGATGTTTTACATAAAGTTTTAAACCTCACATAGAGCTCCTTTATGCTCTTTTTTGCCTACCATGTTTATATGTAGCACAGTTTGAGTATGGTCCTTCTGTACATGGGTTGCACCCCCTTTGTCATTTTGCTCCATAAATCCCTAATTATCTACAGAAAATAGTTTAGCATCCATTTTGATCAACATTTTATGTATTGCTTGAATTGACTCCATAAAGATCTTATTCAGAATGAAGCACAGACAAGTCTCCCTGTCCTTCTGTACATGGGTTGCGCCCCCTTTGTCATTTTGCTCTATAAATTCCTAATTATCTACAGAAAATAGTTTATGTCCATTTTGATCAGCATTTTATTTGTTGCTTGAATTGACTTCATAAAGATCCTATGCAGAATAAAACACAGACAACAGTCCCCCTTGGCATTCACTACCTTTTTGTATGAATATTCAGTTCTTTTCATTCAAAATTTTTTGGACCTTTACTTGATTGTTGAGCATTCTTGCGTGATAAGTTGAACGTCAATGTAAATTTATTCCAGTGATGTGCTTATTTAGAACAACATATATAATAATGTTACTTTGTTGGACTGACTCTTTGATTGAAAACTCAAATGAGACACAATCGACAAATGCCCTTTACTTCACAAAAAGTTACAGCATGCTGCCATTACGTCTTCTGGAAATATCTTCTGACTGATTATTATTTTCACTCCTAATATAGCATGGAAATATCATAGAGCTTGTTAATTGCTTTGTTTCTATGTCTCCCTTTATGAGAAATTTTATGTTTAAAATCTCGGGTTTCCATGGTATAATTATGTATGTAATTTGTGCATCTTTAATTGATTTATAAGAAAGGAAAAAAAGGGATATTGGACCATTAAGAATTTTTTATCAGGAAATTTATTTTATTTTCTACATTTTATTCCTTTTATCAGGAAATTTATTTTATTTTCGCTGTTGCTCATTTTACTTCTTGAAATTGTATGGCTATTGTTTCCAGTAGGCAGAGCAGGGTGCTTATTTAGTATATTGCAACTAATACACTGAAAAGTTTTGAGGTGCAGATATTTCCGTTTCAATCACCTCCCTTCAAAATGATGTGATTTACATGAATTTTTGTATTTTCAGTGTCTAGGATTCTATTTCTAATTATGTCTGCAAGAACTTTCTCCATATTCCAAGTCAGTATATACAAAAGAAAAAAGTAAGGAAGATTTGTACAGTATTTTGTTTGTAGTAGATATTTACTATTGTATCACATATTGATTATGACATCTCTATGAAACTAAAAATTCTTTACTTGAAATATTATGGCCTTTGATAACACAAGGCAATAAATTTCAGGCCACATGTGCTGCATGTGGCTGTTAGCACGTGCAATTAGTGTATATGCGTGGAAGGATGTTTTTGACCCTATCTTCTTTCCAGTGGAAACTGTTCCATTTTCTCTTCTTTGTCAAAAGTATAACAATAATGTAACTGGAATATGACCAAACACGAGTGATTTTTCAAGTGAGTTGCATCGGGTAATTGCATTTTTTGTGATCATTATTGTTCAAGAAAAACCAATTATGTCTTTGGCTCCTTCACACACTCATGTTATATGAGATCATAAGGTTTGATTCCTGTCTGTTTTAGTAGGAACTCATTCTATTGTTCCTCTCTTTTCTTGTTGGCTATGAAGCATGATGAAGTAAAAGCTGATATGCTGACTAGGGGGCACACGAGGATGCTCTAGAAACAAGGTAGCTAGCAGCAAAGCTTGATCATCTATTGAAGAAAAACCCTAATAATGATGATGTACGTTTGACCAATTTTAAAGCAGATATTTTATGGAGAACTTGATTTCATTGGATTTATGGTAGTGGAGTTGAGACAATATTGAGCACAAATCAAAACCAGGAAGCAGAATGATAGAAAGAGGTAAACCAAGTGACCTCTACTTCCCCAATTACATGTGAAATTTGCTTGTTTATTCAATATTTTTCAATGCTAGCCTTTCTCTTTATGCATTACCAAGATATAAGTTTTCTTTAGGGCTAATGGAGTTGTTTTCAACTACTGGGTTTGAGTCTAGCTTTATGAGCTGGTTTAATTGCTTACTACAGTTACTTTTCTAGTTCTTTCCATGTGTGTAGACCATGAGTTGACAATTAAAAATACAAGCTAGGAATCTATTTAAGGGTTTTCCAAATTTCTGTATGTTAATTTTCTCCTTTAGTTTGATTGCAGATGTGACCTAATTTTCACCTTTTTGTGTTCATTTATTTTATTTGCTAAGGATTATTAACAGTGAGTCTGTAATTGGAGGTTTTGAGGATCTGAAACTCAAAGACAGGCAGAAAAGGACAGAATAATTTGATTTGGAATTCTTATATGTCCATCCAAGGTCCAATAATCCAGCCACAGGTGATCCCATGTCTCCCACCTCAGACAGTTGCTTGTTCAGACTCTGGCACTAGGTAGAATTGCTATCCTGACAGCAGAAACTACAGATCTTGGTACATTCTGATTCAGTCTGTATTTTGCCTTTCTCTTCTGGTTCCATTTTAATGTTTGTAGAGAAGTTACGCATTATAAGTCATTATCTATTGATGTTGATTATATCCTTTTTGCATATATAGAAGCATTTATTGAATCTTTGCAACACTCTTTTGAACTTTCTGTCATTTATGGCATGCCATATTGTTTTGTAAAAAGTCTACTATAAGAAATGAATCTTTGCTTCGGCCAACCATGATTCACTTCCCTAATATATCTTTATATTGCTAATATCTCCAAATGGCATTACCTTAGGTGCTCCCTCGGAAACGTTGTTAAGCAAAATGGATCTCAAATTGTCTGCTTTTTTGGTATCCAAGGTCTTCAAGCTGAGGTGTTCTTTTGTGCATGAAGGATCTGAGATCATAATATGAACTAAAAACACACTTGAAATCTACCAAAAGTTTGATGGGAAGGGAAGAGACTATAATATTGTGCATTCTCGAGAAGGTGTCGCATAAGCAGTCAATCGTGTCTGCACATGGACTGATCCATGACACACTCGTAGTCAAACTTTTGGTGCATTCAACTTATATGAATTTCTCTCTCACAATCCATTAGGGGGTTGTTCTGAGTTTGGGTAGATGAAGAAGACATGGGCTTTGGTGAGCAGGTGAGTAGTTTGCTCTTCTCTTTCCCTCTTTATAACTGTTCCATGCATAATCTTTATTCTGCCAACATCTCCATATGTATATATATATATATGTTTTCAATTTATATCTTATGTATAACTTGGTCAGTATAATATATTTTCAGGAATCTTTGCTGTTCTAGCATGTACTCAATCAAGTCAGGGTATTTTTTATTTTTTAGCATCCCTAACTCTTCAAATTTGTTCTCTTCCCCAAATCTTTCACTGGTATATGCTTATGGAGGAGCATGTGGAACAAAATTTGGATTTTCCATTCTCTTCTTCTCGAACTTATCAATAAAAGGTGATCCTGAATGGGTATCAAGATCAGTCATTTCAAGTCTAGTCTAGATGTAGACGTTGAAGATAAGACGGATTCCTATTTGCACTCAAATTAAGATTCCTATTTGCTTTAGAATTAGGATTTCTAATCTTATTAAAATCATTATTATTACTTTTTAATTTATTTCCAATTCTTGTTACTTAAGTTCAATATTTCAACAATGATTAAAATTGTATTTCCTTTAGGATCAGTATTTTCAATTACTTATAGATAGCACTGATTATAACAGCATGGAATATTATTAATTTTGAGACATATTCAGAAAATTTCTGTCTTTTCTCTCTTCTTATTCCCTTGTAATTTCTCATTTAGTTTCTTTTTTTCTTGTCATCTAATTCCTTTGTTAGCCTATTTCTTTATATATATAAAAAGAAGTGCTTTCGTTGTCCTCCACCGCATTGATCCATCTAAAAAAAAAAAAACAGAAATTGTGATCTTAAGAAGTTTCAAATCAGCTGATTCACACCCTACAAGCTTTAACTACAAGACTTTGCTTATTCTAGAGAGTAATTGGAGAATTGATAACGTATGTGTGGAAAGTCAACCTTCAGATTTTTATTTTCTTATCAAATTTACTTCTTGATTCTAAGCTGTTTGATTGAATATATTTAGATTGGTTCATAGTTTACCCTTTTTTGTTATTCTTTTGTAAAGATTTCTCCTTGATTTTTTATTGTAATTTAGGAATGTTATAGCTGTAAATCTTCCTTCCCTAGGTATTTCCCATTGTGTATAAGTGACCTATTGTAGAATTTTGAGAAGACATAAAATTATATTCAGAATTTGTACATGGTATCAGAGTTGTCTTACTGTGCAAACCTGTATTAGACCATTCACCAATTCTGTTGGATGGGGGGTGGTTTGCAGAGAGGACCATCCCCTTTTAGGTTTGAAAATATGTGGCTTTAGGAGGGAAGTTTCAAAGATGCAGTGAAGTTTTGGTGGATGGGCCTCAATTTCAGGGGGTCCCCCAACTTCATTTTGGCAAAAAACTTGAAAAGTCTAAAAGGTTTTTGAAGAGGTGGAACACTGATGTCTTCGTCGATGTGGCAGTTAAGAAAAATTTGGCTCTGTCACAGGCGGATTTTTGGGATTCAGAAGAGCTACAGGGAACTTTATCTTTGGAGGAGTTTGCCAAGGAGGCTTCAAGGGCAGAATATGATAAATGGGTTCTTATGGAGGAAACAAGCTGGAGACAAAAATCTAGGGAGATATTTTTGGAGGCTGATAGAAACACCAGTTTTTTTTTTTTCAAAAAATGAAAAATGCATATAGGAGGAGGAATACTTTGGCTAAGGTGAAGATTAATGGGGTTCCTCTCACTAAGGAGACTGGTATTAAGGTAGGGATTGTTCAGGCATTCCAATCTCTTTTGATGGAACCATCAAGGGAGTGGAGTCCCAATATAAGGGACATGTGTTTCGATGTTTTACATAGTTAAGATGCAACAAAGCTGGAGGAACCGTTTTGAGAGGGGAAGGTGTTCAATGCCTTGTTAGAATTTAAGGGGGATAAAGTGCCGGGACCAGATGGATTCTTTATGACTTTCTGGCAATGTTGCTTGGATTTTGTAAAGGAAGAAATTTTGGGTTTCTTCAAGGAATTTCACGAACATAGTTGTTTTGTGAAAAGCCTCAATGCTTGTTTCTAGTGTTGGTGCCAAAGAAAGGAGGAGTTGAAGATTTGAAGCATCACATGCCGATAAGTTTGGTGGGCAATTTTTACAAGTTGTTGGCTTACAAGTTAAAAAAAAATGGTGGGCAAAGTGGTCTCCAAATTCTAGGATGTGTTTGTGGAAGGTAAAATTCTTGATGCAATGCTTATAGCAAATAGAGCAATTGACTCGATGTTGAGAAGTAATAGATTGGGGGTGTTGTGCAAACTGATATTGAGAAGGCTTATGAACATGTTAATTAGAATTTTTCACTTGAGGTTTTAGGAAAAAATGGGCTTTGGGTGAAGGTAGATCAATTGGATCGGTTGGTGTATCTCAACATTAAGGTTCTCGGTGTTGGTGAATGATACTTTGTCAGGGTTTTTTAAAGAGCTCTAAGGGATTAAGGTAGGGGGATTTGCTCTCACTATATTTGTTTGTACTAGCCATGGAGGCACTCAATCAGGTTTCAAAGTGTTTGGTAGAAATGAAAAGGTATTGGAGGTTTCCCATCTTTTGTTTACTAATGATACTTTGGTGTTTTGTGGGGCCACTTCTAACCAAATGACTTACTTGAGTTGATTGCTTATGTGCTTTCAGGCCATTTTGGGCTTAAAAATTATCTTAGCGAAGAGTGAGCTGATTCCAGTTGAAAGAGTGTTGAATGTGGGGGAGTTGGCTTCTGAAGTTGGTTGCAAAGTGGGTGTACTTCTGATCACTCATTTAAGGCTCCTGCTAGGAGTCGCTTATAATTCCATGGTGGCTTGGGACATGGTTGAAGAAAGGTTCCAAAAGAGATTGGCAATGTGGAAAAAACAATATATTTCCGAAGGGGGGAAGGTTAATGTTGGTCAAGAGTACATTAGCTAGCTTGCCAATCTACTTTATGTCTTTACTCTGGATGCCGATGAGAGTTTGTTTAAGGTTGGAGAAAATTCAAAGGGATTTCCTTTGGGGAGGTGGGTCTTTAGAGAGTAAGTCTCATTTAGTGAAATGGGCTATTGTGTGTTCAGACAAGAGAAAGGGGGGTCTTGGAGTTAGATGCCTTCACTCTCTAAATAAGGCCCTCCTTTGCAAGTGGAATTGGCGCTTTGCTACTAAAAGGGATGTCTTCTAGAGAGAAATTATTTATGGTAAATATGGGGAAATGGAAGGGGATTGGTGCTCCAAGGAAGTAAGGGGTCTATGGTGTTGGGTTATGGAAAGCTAAAAGGAATTTGTGGGAGTTAGTTTCTTGCCGGATTTCCTTCACGGTGGGCAATGGGACGGTGTTTGGATTCCTAATTTCTCTAGACCTCTCAATGACTGAGAGATTGAGACTGTGGAGTGTTTTTTGTCAAGGCTTCAAGATAAGGCGGCGGATGTGGAAGGGGAGGACTAGATGTTTTGGGTGGCGGCAAAGAGTGTATCCTTCTTTGTTGAGTCCCTCCATTCTATCCTTGAGGCGGGAAGGGTAGAGCCTTTCCCTTCAAGTGTACTGTGGAGTGCATGGGTTCCTTAAAAGGTAAGCTTTTTCTCTTGGGAGGCATTCATGAGGGATATTTGAACCCTTAGGCAGTTACTCAGTGTTTGTAAAAGTGGCAATACAATATCTATCCTCAAGCCAACTTTATTTGTAAATTTAAGCCCTTAGCATAGGTAGTGGCTAATGAGAAGGTTAGTACTGATTTCTTGCCACAAATTAGAAGGTCCTTTAAAGCCATCAACCTTAAGTGGTATGCTCATGCCTGGTGAGTGGTGATACTGCTGACCATCTTTTCCTCTACTGTTCTATTACTATGGGGTTAGAACAGAGGTTTAGGCTTGACTTGTGTTCCACCTATAGATATTGCATGCGTGATGTTTATTGCATCTTAAAATTTTAGAAATCCTAGGGGAAAGTGTTATGTACACAGCTATGTTAACCATTTTGTGGGTTCTATGACTGGAGAGGAATGCTGGGATCTTGGAAGAGAGAAGGTCAGTTGATGTTTATGTGAGGTTAGGCACTATCTTATATTGCTTTGAGCATTGGTCACTAAGGAGTCCATAGTAATCCCTATTTTAGTATATTTTTGATGGACTAGAGGGAGGCTTGTAGTTATTATTGGTGATGAAAGCTGTGAAAAGGCGCCTTCCAATATGGGTACTTAAGCTTGATTTAATGGTTGTTTGTTGGACAATTTCAGGGCAGACAGATATTGGTGGAGTAATCCAAGACCACAAGTGCAATGTGCCAGAGCCTTCTCCGAGTGAGTTGGGTAGATTTGGCTATTGTGGCAAAGCTCCCAGCATTAGTGGATGTTAGTTGCTTCCAAGTGGAGAGGGATTTGGCCATTTTTACCTTGAGTCTCTTGCAGTTGAAGATGATCTTGGGACGTATAATTACATGATGTGCTGTATTTTTCACCTTTCAAGAGGTTTGGGTTTCCCTCTGTTTGGAAACCTAGGTTTGCCACCTAGATGGCAGACAAGGGGCAAAAAGAGGAACCGCTTTGTTGGTTGTGTTTGTTGGGAACACCATCCTCCTTTAGAGCCCTTAGGTTCAGAAGGTCTTAGATTATCAAAGACCTGCTTCTTTTTATTTTAGTTATGTATATTGGGTTTTCATTTATGGAAAGTTAATAGATTTATGGGATTATGAGAAACTGTGGAATTCTATACGCAAACTATGCATGTAAAATTTCTATCCTTTTAAGAAAGAAAAAAGATGCCAAGATATATAAAATATTGAGTTATTAGCATAAGTTTATTTTATTTTCTGTACTTGATTTCCATCTTGGATGTCTCCATACAACTGATAAAATCATTGCTCTAGTATGTCATGTTATGGGCATCCATGTGGAAGGACGTTCTTTCATCCCATTTTCTGTCAAAATATTTAATATAAAAGAGGTCATGTTTTCATTACTTCCCATCAACTAAATCTATTAACCATGAGGAGAAATGATGCATCATTCAAGGAAGGGGTATTATCATATGGTCGGGAGGTTTCTGTGTGTGAAATCTTTAATCTTGTCTTTATATTTCTTTCCATTACTGCTTGTTTCAAGCAGGAGCTATTACTTTTGTTCTTGTTTCTGGTAAGTACAACAGAAATGGTGCTATACATTCAAATTCTATCATGATTCTCTCTTTTGAAGCTAAGGGCTGTGAAAGAACTGATGTTTAAGTGGTTTGAGCCAGTGACTCTTGTTTTCTGAGGAACTGGGGCATGAAATGTGGAGGATGATTCAACTAGAATATTTTGAAATATTCTCCTCTTTTCCTCCGCAGTTTCCTCTGTAAACTGTAATATTAGAATGTAGAATTGGAAAGTTTGGCTTTTGGTAAAATCTGGAATAGCGCCATTTATTTTCCTAGCAAGCTTGATCAGGTTTGCTCAATTTGTGAATACACAATTGTTCATGCAAAATCTGTTAGTCTTTTGTTCTGTACCTGACCTATGTGCTTTATAGGCTTATAGGGGCTAATTTCTTTGTGTTCTAGTAGAAGCTCATTCTTTTATGTGTCCTTTATTTGTAGGTTCGGAACAGCAACAGGGCTGAAACTCCTTGCTAACTAGTGGCTCAAACTAAGTAGACTAATTGGCTGGCTTGGCCACTCCAAACTTCTTGGATGCTTCTGCAACAAGGAATATTCTAGCAACAAAGCTTAATTGTATCAAAAAAAGAAGAGACGAAAAAACACAATGATGTGGACAAAATCTTTGGTGCTTGTAAATTTTTAGGTGTAGCTCTTGAACACTAAGTCTACTATTCAATTCTCCACCGGGAAGTTGAAGTAAACTTGAAGATTGCATAATCCCGTTGCCCAGGGTTGTGACTAGTCCCAACCTAGATGGACTTGGTTATGATTTCTGCATCTGAATTCTTAGTTTGTGTATTGTCATTTGGGGTTTAATGTCTATGTCAATTCACCAAGAATCAATTCTGGAACACGGGTTTGATTTAGTTTGAAGTATCTACCTACATGGAGAGCCTTATTTCTCACTTTTTTTTACTACCCTGTTGTGGCCCCAAAATGTTAGTAAGAGCAAAAGCGGCACCCCACCAAATCTTTAGCTCGCTCTATCGATTGATCTTTCTCTTCAATCCATCGTTTTCTCTTGCAAACCCCACTCCCTGAGGCTTCTCTTTGTGCTGTCAGGTATATATGATTTAATTTATTTTTATTTCCGGATTGCAACAGATGGAGATTATGGTTTGGCTTCTGGTTTTGATTTGGATATGAATTAATTTGAGCATCCATGGGAAATGCCTAAATTCATAGTAGGAGAATAGTTCAAAACTACTTCTCATTAATAAATGGAATATTTTGATACACAAGGTGAATATTTTGATACAATGTTTTTTTTCCTTTCCCTTGCAGTTCATATGATACAAGTGAGACGAAGGCAAGAGACAAAGGCAGAACTTCTTGATTGTAAATGTTGCTTGGATAAGGTATTTTCTTCTTTTCTGTCTTTTGTCCTATTTCAGTACGATTTCTCTTCCCTATAACTTATTTCTCTTATTGTGGTAAAAAAAATATATATATCCTTCTTTCCTATAAAAAATAGCCAATTGTGTTTATGGCTACAACAATAATTTCACTTCGAGCATCATCCATAAAACCACCCATGAGATGTTTCACTCCGCAAAACATCTTATGGTTTCCCACTCTTTATATCTACATCTTGGAACATGAGTCCCTTCATTCTATCAAATGTCTCTCATTCTTTCTTGCTTTTTACCCACCACGTATGGTGTTCATAAGTTAATTTTTATCTTATATTTTTTTTTCTTTATGACCTAGCCTAGTAATATCATATTAACATATTAATACAAAAGTATTTTATACAATATTCTTCCAAAAAGAAACATATATCGATTAGGAATAAGACACTTTGCAACATGCTTGCTAATAGAAAATGAAATTATCTTGAAATTTATGCACTTAACCATTAAACTATTATCATATAAAGCACTTTGAATGATACAATGCCTACCTTTTAAATAATTACACTAATATTATTTCATAACTAATTTCATTTTTCATTTTTTAAATTCTTTATTGAGGAAAATAGGTTAATTGCCTCAAAATATATTCTTGATTTAATTTGCAAATATTTTTTAAATGCCATTTTTTGTACTGCAAAATTTTGTTGTTTATCTGATTATACATCTAAGCAAGTAGATTAGGTGTACTCATTCATTATTACTCTAGTTTAAAGAAAATAGTTATGATAATAAGACAACCTACAATTTCTAATTATTTAAACTTATTTTCATCTCCATGCAAAATAAAAATATAAACATGGTGGGGTTGAATACTTTATATTGAAATAGAGTACTAGGTTTTGTGCAAGTACTCACGATATGGGAGAAGTTGGCTTCTTCCATTATTTGTGCAATTACTCATAACATGGGAGAAGTTAATTTCTCCTAATTTTCGTGTAATTACTTATAATTTTAGTGGTATTTGTGCAATTACTCATAATACGGGAGAAGTTCACTTCTTCCATTTTTTGTCTGATTCAATTTTTTATTTTTAAATTCTTTTTTTAAAATTGTAATTTATTAATTATAAAAATAATATAATTGGTATAAATATATGTTATAAAGGGGTATATATATTTAAAAATAAAATAAAATAATTTCAAGCTCATCCTCACTTGTTTATCCTTGTGTTAAATTTGTCTTAGTAGGGACTGGGAAGATAGGTCCCAAAAAAACTCTTATTATCATCCTACATCTAACTATGGGTGACCCTTTAATCTTTTATGCATAGGACATTAAGGTGTCCCCTTCACAATTTGGAATCGAGCCTACATTGCAACAAGTTCATATATATATATATATATATGGAGAAGTGAGTTTTGATTTACTAATATCACTACAAGAAAAGAAGCCTTCGTTGACAGTTTTTCACTGTCAATGTAAGGTATATCTGTGAAGGTAGATTATTGTTCATTTATGTTATGTATGCCAGTGACAAGAAAAGTTTAAAGGTAACTTAACATATACATATGTTAAGATTTCTCTATTTTTACAAATGATGAAATCTTATTAGTATATGATATGTCAATGTTTTTTCATATATGTTAAGGTTGGATTCAACTTATATCAAGATTACTTAATCTTATGTCATTGTTAACTCACTCTTTTGTTAAGATTAGTCCAACAAATGTCAAGGTTAGGTATCATATATGTCATGATTAACCCCACATATATCAAGGCTTTTAGATACATATGTCAAGGTTAGATTTTATATATATCATAATTGGCTTATATATGTCAATGTAGGGAATAAGTACAACGGTCAAGGTTCCCCTCGAAAAATTTTAAAATTATTTTTTAATATGAAAAATTGAACCTATTGCCATGTATAATCAATTTGATATTATTTAAGACTGATAATGACAATCAAATTATCATGATTTTATATATAATCAAAACATATTTAATATACATTAATTATTAATTAAAGCACAAATCAATGAACTTATTTAAAGTTATCCCCAATTTCTCTATATAGAATAAACTCATATAATATACAACGAAATTAAAAACACACTATAAGACAATATACATAAACTTAAATTAAGTTGCTCATGTGTATATCTACAACCAAGTCTCTTGCCTCCATCTTGAAGCATTACTTTATAGGAAAGCCTTAAATTTCCAACACCCAAACTTCGAATCTGTAGCAAAAAATATAGAGCATATTAACAAATTGAAAAGAAAAATGTATAATGAGGAGCAATCAAATATCAAGCTTTATGAAGAATTTTAATAGCAAGCTAGCCACTACACCTTTATTAGACAATAATAGATTATTTTTTAATAACACGGGTAAACAAGCCAACTCTCAAATATTAAAATATTGATATAGCAAAAACATATAAAGGCTAAACCTAGGAGCAAAACCTAAAATATAGAAATCATTTTAACCTAATGAAGTTATTGTTTTGATCTAACCTTAATCAAGATATTTAACTATTTAGATCATTATTATGATTTTTTAACCTAACACTTTCCATGAAATGTCCCAAGGTTTCCATCAAACTATACAAGTCAAAGATAGCCTACAAATCATGCACACATGCTTCATTTGGTTGCTTAGAAAGACCAAGAAAAAAATGACAACACAACTAGCTATAGTTTACCAAGCTCTACAGAAAGGTACATGAAAAAAAAATAAATATGACATCATATTGAATGAGGATAGGAAAAATAAATGAACAAATTTAACAAGAACTAAAATAACTCCAAATTTATGTAAATGCAAACTATACTTGGTTTCATCTAAAACAGCTCATTTAAGTTTTTTTTTTAAAAATTATTTTTCCATACAAAAAGAACTTATTCTTATAAAATCTGAGGAACTTGTCTTTCCACATTTGGAGCTTGGAATTTGAGGACAATGAATTGTTGTTGATCACCAAAAAGCTGTTCTGAACAACCCCACCAAAGCCAAATAATGTGGGGAGCAAAACAACTCTAAAAACCATAGCAACACATTTGCATGTCTAGAATTCAAATGGTAGCCAAAGAATCTCAAATTCTTACAACTTGACAAATCCATTTGAGACTCAGAACCAAAAAAACCTAGTAACTAAATATTTCAACCATCACACAATCCACACTTTTTCTTCAGTAAATCACAAAGCAAACCAGAACGTACCCAATAATTAAAGATCTAATATGTGGAAATTTTGAGGTTTATGATCTCAAGTTTGTTGTAGGTAAAACCAAAATCAACATAATCTTGATTCAATGATGTTATACATGACCAAAAGATGAAAATAGATTATTATAATTTAACTAACAAGAACAAATAAAAAGATGAAATATTACAATTTCCACACCTTTATTTAATCGATTGAAAGAGGCAAAGACCCATTCAAAGCCACAAAATTAAGTGTCTAGGGAAGAAGAACCCATTTGATTTGAAACCCAACAGCATGTATTTATCGGTATTTTTATCAATTTTTCAAGAAATTTCCCAATATTTCCTACTAGTCTAGCTCGCACACAGGATACAAAATCTATCCATTTAAAAAAAAAAAAAACATAAGATGCTATTTGGTAATCTAATATGATCATGATTTGGTAATCTGATCATCACTTCAATTATTGATGGATAAAGACACCCATAGAAAATGAAGCATTAAAAGAGTATTAACATATGCATCCAAAATAAAAGACCAACTATTTTCCAAATATCATCAATTTAATAAAGTGTTATATGTAAAGACATACTTGAGTCTTTCGTATCTTCAGTTCGAGCAACCAATACAGGTGGCAATGGAAGATCTATGAAGGTAAAGGAATGACAACTTAAAACAAGTGAACTATGAAAAGATTATAGGAAAATTTATTTCCTGTGTCTGTGTGTACCATGTGAAATTTGGAAGAGAAACAAAATTTACCATCAATAGGTAGAGTGTCTCTCATCCATTGCTCATCCACAATATCCATAAGCACACCAAGGCTTACTTCAGCCATATGTGATCTATACTTGCCTCAATATCCTTTAAAAAAACAGGCATACACATTACTGAAAATGAGTAAATTAAAGGCCTCATTAACATATTCATTCAAAAATTAATAGAGAAACAAATTTTTGACTCCAAACCATGCACAATCATGATAGATATACAAATACACCTCATAATGGGATCAAGGATTGAAATGTCGAAAAATTTCGGCGGCCAATTATCGGTCTATGGAAATTTCGGTAATTTATCGAAAATATCGCCGATATTTCAGTATTTATCAGTATTTTTACCAATTTTTTGGGAAATTTCCTGACATTTCCTACCAATCCAGCCCACACACATGATACAAAATCTGTGCAATTTTTTTTTAAAAAACATAAGATGCTATTTCGTATTATGATCATGATTTGCAGGCAAAGGTTGTGTTTTTCAGCCTGGCTCAAAAATCGTGGATTTAGGGTTCGTGAAATTTAAATCCAATGACACAAAAACAAAGATACCCTTAGAACAAATCTAGAAAACGTTGGGAGCAAAAAAAAAAAAACAATTTTTTTTTGTTTTCCTTAGGGTTTTGCATGGATTTTCTCGGAAATCAAACGAGGATGAATTTTCCTGGAAATCGAATGGGGGATGGATTTTCTTGGGAATAAACAGGGGTTTGGTTTTGCAAAGAGAAAACACAGGCAACAAAAAAAAAGCAATTTTTTTTTTGTTTTCCTTGGGGTTTTACACGGATTTTCTCGAAAATCAAACGATAATGAATTTTCCCGGAAATCGAATGGTGGATGGATTTTCTTGGGAATCAAACGGGGGTTTTGCAACCAAAAAACACAAGGAGCCAAAAAAAAAAAAAACATTTTTTTTTTTGTTTTCCTTGGGGGTTTTGCATGGATTTTCTCGGAAATCAAACGATGATGAATTTTCCCGAAAATCGAATGGGCGATGGATTTTCTTCGGAATCAAACGGGGGTTGCAAAAAAAGAAAATAATAATAATAACATTATTAGATTAGTACCTACTAGGATTGAGAGTCGCAGAGAAGGGCGGATTCTCTCGTCTGGAGAGCAACTTCAGAAAATGCCTTCTTGATGCCCGATGCCCCAAGTGAGAAAAGTGGTGGCCCTTTTTTATTTTTATAGTTAGTAGAGATAAAAAAAAAATAAAAAAATGAAACAAATCATGAGAACAATTTTCCTCTCTCTATATAAATAATTCTTAATTACCCATCTTTATTTTGATTAAATCACATTGAAATTTCCGTTTTTATGGACAATATTTTATGAATTAAAATTAATTTGATAAAATAAATTATTAATAATCTTAATTATTTAAATAAATTAATATTAATAGAAAAAGTTGTTATCACATATTTTTAATAAAATTTTAGAAATTAAATCTCAAATAAAATATTTTATACAAATTAATTTAATTTTTCATTTAAAATATAATGAAACGCGTTTTAATAAAAATATTTTAAAATTTTTTAAATAAATATTGTCTTCAACAAAATGGGCTCCCTTCATCTAACAATATGGTGGAACTACATCAATCTTCATTTTGATGCTAAGACTATTGCAATATCATATGTATTATATTTATGTATAAACTATTTTTATTCAATAAAATTAAATATTTCTTAACTCAATTCTAACTTTATACACTTCCAAAATTCATATTTATTATTCTTAAAATTCAAATATCGAATTTATTGATATATCGCTGTCTACCGATGTTTTTTTTATCATATTTATATCAATTATATTTACAAAATAACTTTAAAATATGAATTCTTACTTATTTTATCATTTTTTGGAGTTTTTCCAAGCATTCTTATAAATTTTAAATAATTTTCGCTCCACCAATATTTGTGAAAAAATATCCACCGATATTTGTGAAAAAAAATCCATCGATATTTTTTCGATATTTCTGATATATCCGTAAAATTGAAGTACTGATATATTCATAATTACCGATATTTTTATTCTTGGTTTATAGCAAAAAGTTTCAAACCCTAAGCTCTCAAAATGAATATCGGGTTTTGAGAAAATGAGGAGTGTTCTTTGTAAATACCACAGGGAACCTTGACAGGTAATTATAACATGATATCTTGACTTATAATCCATAGGTCATTGAAGATCATTTTACTATAATTAAAATGGCATATATGTTTAAAATCATACCTTGACATATGAACATACTAACTATACATTGACTTATAAATTATCTGTCAAGATTTTATTATATAAGTCATGAAAGAATTCAACAAAATTTTATATATGTCATTATTGGTTTAAACAAGTTGTATATGTCATAGTTGTTTATTTAAATAGGCAATATTGACACATATCACCTTAAGTCAAGATAATATATGTCAACAATGACCTTTTTTTCTTGTAGTGTATGAAAAATATATGGAAAAAAAAAAAAGAAACTTCAACATTTTTTAAATTAGTATTATTTTTATTTATTTAAAAATAATTTAAAATACATGTATTTTTTAATGAGTGATCTAAATATTCCCTAAAATACCCTTTTTATTTGTCATGTTATCAACATCAATTGACAATTAGATTTCATGTAAATGTTTTTCTTCCTTTTAAATTTATTGTTATTATTATTATTATTTAAGATTTTCTTTCATTTCTAATATCCACAATCTTCAAATTACTCACTTTTGTTACGGGATGTTTATTTATGAAGAAAAAAATAAGTATCAACTTTTCCTTAAGATTTGTTTGTTTTTTGAGGAATAATAATAATAATAATAATAATTAAAAAAGAAAGGAAACGTTTATGTGGATGATTCTAATTGTCAATGGATGTTAAACATGACAAGTAAAGAGGGTATTTTAGAGAATAATTAAATGATTCATTAAAAACTATATGTATTTTAAATTATTTTTAAATAGATGGAGATAATATTGATTTAAAAATTTTAAGATTATTTTTTCTACGTATTTTGAGTAAAAACCCATTAAAAGGTTGTCTATTTGATTGGATCGCCATTATTGTCAAACCATATGCAAAAGATGGTTGTGTAAGGCCTAGTAGTTGTTTGGCCGGTTGCCAGGAAATAATTTAGGATTTTTTATAAATGTACTGTTAACGGGGAAATTATTTTTGAAAATGTTGTAGATTGGAAAATAATTCTAATTTTACAACACTTTTGAACATGTAGGCTTGAGAATGGAATATATATATATATAGTATTTTAAATTTGAAGAGAAATGAAAACCCATTTCACCATCCCATTTCTTCTCTGTGTGATTACTACTCAAAAAGTGCTATTTGATAGCCTTTTAATTAATCCTTTTAAACACTTTTGAGTAGTAGTTAGTGCCTTTTAACCCAATTAGCATGTTAAGGCTCCTTGCAATCAATTATAATCAAATTGCCTTAAGTTTTGGTGTTTTGATAGTATTTTGACCACCAAAGCATTATGAGAATTGAGGAGAGTGATATGGAATCCTTAGAAAGCTTTGGGAAGCTAAGAGGCATGAAGAATCACAGCCTTGAAGCTCTTATGCCATAAGCAAAGTGGAAATGCAAAAGGGGAAGCAAAGAGGATTCAGCCATGGAACACTCTTGATGACAGTCACTGCGGCTAATTTTGGAGCCCTTCCCGAAGTCCATTTCCTGCATACAATATGTCATTTGAAAGCTTGGGAAGTCAACAATCCAATGCCTCAAACCGTGTGCAATTTGGATCTGAAATGAGGAAGCTACAGCCGTTGGAAGATAACTGCTCCAAGCTGAAGGAAGGAAGACTTCAGTAAAGTGCTGCGAAATCACCATTCTTGTTGCGGAATGGTTTCGCAGCCTTTTTGCACAGTGCTATGAAGTTCCCCTGAAGCTTTGCGCCGCGATGGAAGACAAACACCTCAAGTTGGAAGTTCACTTTACAAAGGTGTTGAAGCAGCTGGCTGCTATGAAGGAATTTCGCAGCTCCTCTTGTGCACCTGCGAAATTCCGCAGACTTCATCTTTCACCTGCGAAGTGGTCCTTAGTGCTTCCTGATATTTGTAACCGACTCTTGGAGATATTTTTCATTAGATTTTTGTTGCTTAAATGCCTAAATTCTCCTTGTAAGTCACCAATGAAAGATTTCCTTAGCTTTTAAGTTAGGAATTTAGCAAATTACCAGGGGATAGCTGTAATTGGAATTTTTGGTATAAAAGGGAGCCCGAGGAGCCTGTTCTGAGGGTGTTCTGGTTGTTGAACTTTTTGTAAATTCCAAAGAAAGAAATACAAAGAGCTTTAGCTCTTGACTGCCTTACCTTCTCACTTTGTATTTTAATATTTTTTCTAAGTTATGCACTCTCTGAGGAATTTTCCCCAGAGAATGAGTAGCTAAACCTTTTAGTTCCTTGGAGTTAAGGTTGCCGGGAAAGGTTCCAAGTGCATCAATCAGAAGCTTTGTGGTTTCAGCTATGAATGAAGAGTAAGTGTGTCCCGTGAATGGTTTCTAATGTTTTTAGTTAACTTAAAACACCTTGGAGTCACCTGGGCCAACACTTGGTAAGGCAAGTGATCTTCACCCATGGAGATGCACTAGTTTACCCCTTGCGAGCTTCTGGTAGGTGACTTGAAGGTAGGATTTTCTAGAATAGCCAACACTTGGTAAGCTTTTGGACTCTTAGGAGACATCCATTAGTTACCTCTTGCGAGCTTTTGACGGATAATCCAAGGTTAAAGATCACCTTGAATGGTAAAAGCTAAGTGAGAGGCTTGAACCATTGCAAGTTGCATCAGTGAGAGAATTAAAGCTGAAATCCAATTGAGGGATGCATTTATGCAGCACCTGTTAGAGAATTGACTTTATGTTAATTCTCTAATGTGAGGAATTGAACCAAGTGACCGGAGCTATGCTTTTGCATGAGAAACCTCCCCTGTATACCTGAATCTCCAAGGAATGCTTTTCTTCTTAAGTTATTTTCATCGCTTGTTGTGTTGTTAATCTAAGTCCAAACCTTTTTCAAACCAAAGTTTGTGTTTTATTTCTTAAGCTAATCTTGAAATGAAACAGCACCAATTCACTTTGAATTGGTATCATTTTCAATCTTGAGTACCCTTCCCAGTGGAACGATCCTAGAGCCACTATACTATAGTAGCTTTGTATTTGCTACCCTAGTTCATGGTGTTATAGGTTAAAAATTTTGTTGATTGCACCTGCCATCAAGGAGCACCAGCTGGACGTACATCAGCTGAGACACCAATTAGGCATGAATCAAATGGCGCCGTTGCCGGGGGAGGTGTCAAGAATCAGTGATACTATTTCAGTGTACTTGTGATTTTCATCACAAGTGTGGTAAAGTTTCTTTAGCTTTATTAATTCTCATTATTTTCGTTTTGCTAACTCATAATTTAAATTTAGCTTTTAAATTCAGCTTAGTTTTATTTTGTCTTTGTAGCCCTGTTTTCTTTTGTTGTCCTCTGTTTTCATTTTAGTTTCAAATAATTGCTAGTTGTGTATGCCAAAGTGGATACGAGGTAGTAGAGGAAGGCTTGTTAGAATTGAATCACCTCATACTGAGGAATTGGAATTGAGCTTGAATATCATGGAGACTACCCCTGAAGATCAGCATAGTCACCAAGTTCGTCAAGACAATCTCAATGAATTTAGATCAATGAGGGACCGTATGCATCCACCTCGTATGAGTGCACCATCATGTATAATACCTCCTACAGAGCAGCTAGTTATCAGACCATATATTGTTCCACTTCTACCAACTTTCCATGGAATGGAAAGTGAGAATCCCTATGCACATATTAAGGAATTTGAGGAAGTTTGTAATACATTCCAAGAGGGAGGAGCTTCAATTGATTTGATGAGGCTTAAGTTATTTCCTTTTACTTTAAAGGACAAAGCCAAAATTTGGCTTAATTCTTTAAGGCCAAGGAGTATCCGTACTTGGACTGACTTACAAGCTGAATTCCTTAAGAAATTTTTTCCCACTCATAGAACAAATGGCTTGAAAAGGCAAATTTCAAATTTCTCAGCTAAGGAGAATGAGAAATTCTATGAGTGTTGGGAAAGATATATGGAAGCCATAAATGCATGTCCTCACCATGGCTTTGATACTTGGCTGTTGGTGAGCTATTTTTATGATGGGATGTCATCCTCAATGAAGCAACTCCTGGAGACAATGTGTGGAGGAGATTTCATGAGCAAAAATCCGGAGGAAGCTATGGATTTCTTGAATTATGTAGCTGAAGTTTCAAGGGGATGGGATGAGCCAACCAAAGGAGAAGTGGGAAAGATGAAGTCTCAACTGAATGTTTTCAATGCTAAGGCTGGGATGTATACTTTGAAAGAAGAGGATGATACAAAAGCAAAGTTTGCAGCTGTGACAAGAAGATTAGAGGAGCTGGAATTGAAAAAAATGCATGAAGTGCAAGCTGTTGCTGAATCATCAGTGCAACTGAAGCTTTGTCCTAAGTGTCAATCCTATGAACACTTGGTGGAGGAATGCCCTATAGTTTCAGCTGAAAGGGAAATGTTTGGAGATCAAGCAAATGTTGTTGGACAATTCAAGCCCAATAACAATGCATCCTATGGAAATACTTACAACTCAAGTTGGAGGAATCATCCAAATTTTTCATGGAAGCCTAGAGCACCTCAGTACCAACAGCCGGATCAACCATCTCAGCAATCTTCAAGTCTTGAACAAGCCATTGGGAATCTCAGCAAGGTAGTGGGAGATTTTGTTGGAGAACAAAAAGCCATCAATAATCAGCTTAATCAAAGAATTGACAGAGTAGAGAATATTCTGAACAAAAGGATGGATGGAATGCAAAATGATATGACTCAAAGATTTGACAATCTCCAGTACTCAATATCAAGGCTCACAAATTTGAATACAGTGCAAGAAAAGGGAAGATTTCCTTCTCAACCCCACCAAAACCCCAAGGGTGTCCAAGAAGTGGAAAGCCATGAGGGGGAATCATCACAGATGAAAGATGTCAAAGCCTTGATCACTCTGAGGAGTGGTAAGAAAATTGAGCAGCCACCACCTAAGCCACCTGTGGAAGCAGAAGGAGAGACAAAGAAGCCAGAGGAAATGACAGACAAAGAAGGAGAGATCAGTGATAAGAGAGAGGACTCTGAGGTAACAATGAATGCAAATCCAGAGAAGGAACTTCTGAAGGGAGAAATGCTGAAGAAATCAACTTCTCCACCTTTTCCTCAAGCATTGCATGGGAAGAAGGGGGTTAGAAATGCAGCTGAAATCCTTGAAGTATTGAGACAAGTTAAAGTCAATATCCCATTGTTGGATATGATTAAGCAAGTTCCAACATATGCAAAATTCCTAAAGGACTTGTGTACTATCAAAAGAGGGTTGACTGTAAATAAGAAAGCCTTTTTGACTGAGCAAGTAAGTGCAATCTTACAGTGTAAATCTCCTTTGAAGTACAAAGATCCGGGAAGTCCTACCATTTCAGTCATGATTGGAGGAAAGGTAGTGGAGAAAGCTTTATTAGACTTGGGAGCAAGTGTGAATTTGCTTCCATATACTGTCTATAAGCAATTGGGGCTTGGTGAGTTGAAGCCAACAGCAATTACTCTATCTCTAGCAGATAGGTCAGTAAAAATTCCCAGGGGAGTAATTGAGGATGTCTTGGTTCAAGTTGATAATTTCTACTATCCAGTGGATTTTATTGTTCTTGATACGGATCCTACTGTTAAGGAAGCTAATTTAGTTCCTATCATCCTGGGAAGGCCATTCCTTGCTACTTCAAATGCAATCATCAACTGTAGGAATGGGCTCATGCAACTCACTTTTGGCAACATGACACTTGATCTCAACATTTTCTATATGTCTAAAAAGCAAATCACTCCGGAAGAAGAAGAGAGTCCAGAGGAAGTGTGTATTATTGACACTCTGGTAGAGGAGCACTGCAATCAGAATGTGCAAGATAAGCTGAATGAAAGTTTTGTGGATTGTGAGGAAGGTTTGTCTGAACCCCCTAATGTGCTTGCTACTCTACAAAGTTGGAGAAGGATAGAAGAGATTCTACCTTTGTTCAATAAAGAAGAAGGAGCAGATAATGAACAAAGAGAACCACAGAGGATAGTCATCAAGAAAGAATTGATGAAGAAACATATGCCTCTACTTTTCCTCCAAGCATTGTATGGCAAAAAGGGAATTGGTTTCGTTGCCATCATACACAGCAAGCCTCAAATGAAGGATACTAACTTCATATGGGATCCGGGCAAGCTAAATCAGGATCAAATTCTTTGATGGACTTAGTCTTTTTAAAGACTAACTAGTCCATAGCTTTTTGTTTTACTTATTACTTGTTTTAATTTTGATTTCAATGTTTTAATTTTGATTTCAATGCTTTAATTTTGATTTTAATGCTTTAATTTTACTTTGTTTTGATGTAATATAGGTTTTTGGATGATCAAAATCAGGAGAAAATGCAAAGGAAAAAATCGGGAAGAAATCGGAGCGAAAACAGAGCAAAAACAGAGCAAAAACAGGGGAGGAAAAGAGCTCTGCGAGATTTCGCAGCCAAAGAGGATTTCTCTGCGAAAATGGTTTTTTAGTTGCGAAATCACTTCGCAACACTTTTAAACCCTCTGCGAACGATTTCGCAGCTGCGAAACCGGTCTTTGGCACACGAGTGCCACTCCGCAGCACAGGAACCCCCATTTCGCAGCTGCGAAGTGCTCTGCGAACCACTGAAGCGTAAAAAAGCTCCATTCCGCAGCGATTCCTCAGCAATTTCTCCATTCCGCGGGGTGTTTCGCAGCTGCGAAGTCACCTTTTGGCACACGAGTGCCATTTCGCAGCACAGTGACTCCAATTTCGCAGCTGCGAAGTGAGCTGCGAAAGCGATTTTTGAATCCGAAGCGCCCAAATTTGCTGCGGAGCCGTTTTTCTTCTGCGAAACCCCAAATGACCTTTCATATTCTTATAACCGTTATAAATACCGGTCATTTGGGCTGCGAATCCATTTCAGAAAAGGGCAAAAATCGCAGCGACAGACCGTTCGTCTCCTCTCCATACTCCGACGCCGTTAGCAGCTCCAATCGCCCCCTCCGTTCATCGCCGCCGTCCTAACCCTCGTCACCTCGCAATGGCACGAACCAGGGGCGCGAAGTCTTCATCCCCTTCCACCCGAAAGCGAACGCCGCGCGAAATACCACTGCAAGCTTCAAGTTCTGAGCCGCCGCGGCCAGAAACCGTGCCGCCGCCGGCAAAGCCCTCGCCAAAGAAGAAGCAGGCCAAACTACCATTGCAAACCCCTCCGGCGAGGCGCTACCTTACCAGGTCAGGGGGCCGGCCCCTCCAAAAGCGAGCTAGGGTACAAAGCTTGGAGCCTATCGATTTAACAGGGCAATCCCCTGTTCCTTCCCCTGTTTCTTCCCCTGTTTTGTCCCCTGCTGCGTCTCCTGCCCCGTCTCCAATTCCATCTCCGGTGCCATCTCCGGCACCGCCTGCGAAGCTTCCAGCAATCCAGCCGCCGCCTGTTGTGCCTCAAATTCCATCCGAACCAGCTCCGAAAGCGATGATTAG
Organism: Vitis riparia; assembly: GCF_004353265.1. Taxonomy (NCBI): domain Eukaryota; kingdom Viridiplantae; phylum Streptophyta; class Magnoliopsida; order Vitales; family Vitaceae; genus Vitis; species Vitis riparia. Next base: position 32,212,334 of record NC_048448.1, on the reverse strand, counting down.
GCGACCAATTCTAGCTCAGCCTCCAATTGAAGGCAATTTGGATTGCCGAGACCGGCCATTCCATTCGGAGCTATGCTTTGACATAGCTGCTTTCCAGCTGCGCCCGGAGCTTGAAGAAACATTCCAATTGCTGCGAAGATACCGAATGGAGCAATTTCTGACCCCGCGAGACTTCTTCTACCCCAGAATAGCAATGGACTTCTATCAATCCATGACTACTCGACAGGTCAGGGATCCTACCTCAATTCATTTTGTTATTGATGGTAGGCATGGTATCTTGGGGGCTCGGCAAATAGCTGAAGCTTTGGGCATTCCATATGAGCCCAGTCATTTCGATGACTTCAGAGCTTGGGCCAATCCATCTCAGCTGGAGATGGTGCATGTTTTGTCTGGAGGAGCATCCAGAAACCCGTATCTGCTGAGGGGGGAACTACCCCCAAAGATGTTCCTTATTGATGCCCTGTTGAGGCATAGTATCTATCCCCTTCAACATTGGACTCAGAGGAGGGGAATTATGTTGGAGACCCTGTTTAAAATGTCTGAGGGCTATTATTTTGGCCCTCACCACCTGATCCTGGCAGCCCTTCTTTATTTCGAAGAGAAGGTGCATAGAAAAAAATTGCAAAGGGCTGATTCCATCCCCCTTCTCTTCCCACGACTGTTGTGCCAAATTCTTGAGCACTTGGGATTCCCAGCAGAGCCTCAGCAGGAGCAAAAGAGGATCTGTAGAGAGATTTTTACTTTTGAAAAATGGAGCAACATGACAGCTTACAAGGTGGAGCAACAAGAGCTTCCACAGCCAGTTCAGGCTCTACCTGCCAGGAGAGTATCCCCACGCTTCATACCTGAGGGTATGCCTGCAGCCTCTCCCTCCATGGCCAGTGCATCTCCAGTTCCTCCAGCAGCCCCTGCTTCAGCACAGCCTTCCACATCAGCCGAGCCTAGGATGGCCATCCCTATCTCTGAGTATAGGGATCTATGCCAGGCATTGAAGACATTGACAGCCTCTCAGAGCAAACTTGCTCAAGAGATGGCAGCTTTGAGATCCCACCAGCAGCAGATGATGGCTACTCAGGCTCACCATACTTTCATTCTGAGGCAGCTTCAGCAGCATCTTGGCCTCCCATCAGCTGAGGAGGAGGCCACTCCTTCCACCATAGAGCCAAATGCCCCTCATCAGTCAGCAGCTCCAGCTTCAGCAGAGCCATCTTCATAGGCTATCAGCTTTAGCATTTCTTTCCTCTGAACATTTCTATATCTTTAATATATTATCTTTTTGTGTATTTTGTTTTGGTTAGTCTTTTGTGAAATCTCCTACATTTTGATAATATATTTGTGGAGATTCTTTGGATTGTTGTATTACTCTCTTTTTATAGCTGTTCACAAATGAGTAAAGTAATACAAAATCTAATTTTTGTTGTTAATTCTTAGCATCAATTTACTCTTTCTCCCTTTGCTCACATTGTTTATTCTTTTTGAAACATGTGGTTTCTCCATTCAATATTCGAAATTGAAATCGATCAGGAGGTACCACTTCCTCCCTTTATTTTTGATCACCCATATCACATTGGGGACAATGCTCAGCTCGGTTGGGGGGGGGGGGTGAAATGAGGAAGGAAGTTTGCTAAGTTGAAGGAAGTATATGCTAAGTTATTTTGATTTTTTTAACCTTGTTTAGTAAAGTAGTTGAAGTTGTTTTGCTTATTACTACAATCTCCATGGATTTTGAGGAAAAATTTTCGAATTAAAATAGGAGAAACTGAACTTTTGCTTTGCATCTAACTTAGAGTTTGGATTATGCTTGCTAAAGTGGTTCAATTGTTGAAACTTCTATTGAAATCAAATTTAGTCTTTCCACTTTAAGCTATTCACACACTGTGCACAATAGATTCCTTTTATAAAATGAGAAACTATTTCCCCCTTGACTTAGAAAATTTTGGGACTTGGTATCTTTGACCTCATTTTAATGATATTGAGACACCTTATGAAAGGCCAATGAGCCTTTGAAAAAAAAAGAAGAGAAGAAAAAGAAAGAAAGCAAAGTGTTTGCTTGCCTTGAAACCCGAGCAAGGTCTGAAAGGGTATATGGTGAAAACCTTTGAAACCTGGTGCCCTAAACCTTAATTGGTTGGGAGTCACCGGCCTCAATGCTCGTTACAAGGGTGAATAGGTGGAGTTAGCATATGGTAGGCAAAAAGGGTATATGAAAAAGTCCGGGGTGAAATCCGAGGAGTTAGTGGTTGAAAGATCCTTAAAACTTGATGCCCTAAACCTTAATTGGTTGGGAGTCATCGATGGACCCCCATTACATGGACAAAACAGAAAAGAATGCCCCTTAAGCCTGTTGACTAAAAAAAAAAAAAAAAAAAAAAAAAGAAAGAGTGTGTTCTCTGCTTATTGAATTGGGTCAGTTTACTAAAGTGTTGAAAAGAGATAGGTTGGGGGGAGAGATTAGTTTAGCATGCTATATTTGGAATCTATCATATTACACTTAGATTTTTGTGGAAGATTAAAGTTTGGTTCTTTGAAAGTGAAAATGATTCTAAAACTTCAATTTGCATAATGCATTCCCTTGATCAGTGGTATTTAGCAAAGTTGCTGATTTCTCTTATTGAAATATTGAAGTTATAGTTCTTTAATGATCCATGAGAGAGTTTTTCAGTCATGCCTCTTAAATATTTTTTGGAAGTGATTAGCATGCTTTGTAAATTATGGTAATTTTGTTTTGTTTTTCTCTCCTTCATTGCTAAGGGACTAGCAATATGTCGGTTGGGGGGAGTGATTACTACTCAAAAAGTGCTATTTGATAGCCTTTTAATTAATCCTTTTAAACACTTTTGAGTAGTAGTTAGTGCCTTTTAACCCAATTAGCATGTTAAGGCTCCTTGCAATCAATTATAATCAAATTGCCTTAAGTTTTGGTGTTTTGATAGCATTTTGACCACCAAAGCATTATGAGAATTGAGGAGAGTGATATGGAATCCTTAGAAAGCTTTGGGAAGCTAAGAGGCATGAAGAATCACAGCCTTGAAGCTCTTATGCCATAAGCAAAGTGGAAATGCAAAAGGGGAAGCAAAGAGGATTCAGCCATGGAACACTCTTGATGACAGTCACTGCGGCTAATTTTGGAGCCCTTCCCGAAGTCCATTTCCTGCATACAATATGTCATTTGAAAGCTTGGGAAGTCAACAATCCAATGCCTCAAACCGTGTGCAATTTGGATCTGAAATGAGGAAGCTACAGCCGTTGGAAGATAACTGCTCCAAGCTGAAGGAAGGAAGACTTCAGTAAAGTGCTGCGAAATCACCATTCTTGTTGCGGAATGGTTTCGCAGCCTTTTTGCACAGTGCTATGAAGTTCCCCTGAAGCTTTGCGCCGCGATGGAAGACAAACACCTCAAGTTGGAAGTTCACTTTACAAAGGTGTTGAAGCAGCTGGCTGCTATGAAGGAATTTCGCAGCTCCTCTTGTGCACCTGCGAAATTCCGCAGACTTCATCTTTCACCTGCGAAGTGGTCCTTAGTGCTTCCTGATATTTGTAACCGACTCTTGGAGATATTTTTCATTAGATTTTTGTTGCTTAAATGCCTAAATTCTCCTTGTAAGTCACCAATGAAAGATTTCCTTAGCTTTTAAGTTAGGAATTTAGCAAATTACCAGGGGATAGCTGTAATTGGAATTTTTGGTATAAAAGGGAGCCCGAGGAGCCTGTTCTGAGGGTGTTCTGGTTGTTGAACTTTTTGTAAATTCCAAAGAAAGAAATACAAAGAGCTTTAGCTCTTGACTGCCTTACCTTCTCACTTTGTATTTTAATATTTTTACTAAGTTATGCACTCTCTGAGGAATTTTCCCCAGAGAATGAGTAGCTAAACCTTTTAGTTCCTTGGAGTTAAGGTTGCCGGGAAAGGTTCCAAGTGCATCAATCAGAAGCTTTGTGGTTTCAGCTATGAATGAAGAGTAAGTGTGTCCCGTGAATGGTTTCTAATGTTTTTAGTTAACTTAAAACACCTTGGAGTCACCTGGGCCAACACTTGGTAAGGCAAGTGATCTTCACCCATGGAGATGCACTAGTTTACCCCTTGCGAGCTTCTGGTAGGTGACTTGAAGGTAGGATTTTCTAGAATAGCCAACACTTGGTAAGCTTTTGGACTCTTAGGAGACATCCATTAGTTACCTCTTGCGAGCTTTTGACGGATAATCCAAGGTTAAAGATCACCTTGAATGGTAAAAGCTAAGTGAGAGGCTTGAACCATTGCAAGTTGCATCAGTGAGAGAATTAAAGCTGAAATCCAATTGAGGGATGCATTTATGCAGCACCTGTTAGAGAATTGACTTTATGTTAATTCTCTAATGTGAGGAATTGAACCAAGTGACCGGAGCTATGCTTTTGCATGAGAAACCTCCCCTGTATACCTGAATCTCCAAGGAATGCTTTTCTTCTTAAGTTATTTTCATCGCTTGTTGTGTTGTTAATCTAAGTCCAAACCTTTTTCAAACCAAAGTTTGTGTTTTATTTCTTAAGCTAATCTTGAAATGAAACAGCACCAATTCACTTTGAATTGGTATCATTTTCAATCTTGAGTACCCTTCCCAGTGGAACGATCCTAGAGCCACTATACTATAGTAGCTTTGTATTTGCTACCCTAGTTCATGGTGTTATAGGTTAAAAATTTTGTTGATTGCACCTGCCATCAAGGAGCACCAGCTGGACGTACATCAGCTGAGACACCAATTAGGCATGAATCACTGTGTCAAAAGCCGTTTTTTTCTCTTAACCGAAAACCCATTTTCCCTTCGACTCACCATGGAGTGGAGTTCCTTGCATCAAGTACAAATCCAAGACACCATTACCCCCAGATGTTTTCTGTAAGTTTTGTGGTTATGTTTGATGATGTGGTTGTGTTTGGTTATCGAGAAAGTGTAGGAAAGTTGAAAAAAAAAATAAAGTTTTCATTTTTATTTTTTTTACAATGAAACCGAGCAGACTAAAAATCCAGGCTTTGTTTTGTTTGTCAAGAAAATCTGAATAAAATAAAAGAATTGAAAATACTTCTACGCGACAACTTGCTTTGTAGTTTATGTTAGGAAGTGTCCCAAATTCCTAATTAGTATAGATTCCTTTTTGTAAAGAATATTATATAGAATATTTATAGGTTGATATATTATTGTAATATTAAACTTCCTTATAGAATAAGGAAGATTGTTGGAAATATCTCTATAAATATTCTAGGTCATGAGGGGAAAAATTTATGAGATGGAGATGGGCCTATAGAGACTATACGAGGTGGATAGAGATGTGAGGAAGAACGGGAGGTACCCAGTGGAGCGAGAGGGCTCGTAGTAAGGTATGGATACAAGGAGTGGGGAAACATGAGATGATTCGGGAACCCAATAGTTGTATTTGGTTCGGTCCTTTGTAATATTCTCTATTGTATAGTGGAATCATTCTCTCTCATCCATGGACGTAGGCATGGTTGGCCGAACCACGTTAAAACCTCGTGTACTGTTTGTGTGATTGTTTTATCTTTGTGTTCTTGAACTAACATTGTAATATCTTTTGTTTTCATCTTGTGTGCTTTGTGATCTTTTACTCTTCCAGAAATCTTCAACCCAAGCTCTGATACCAGTTGTTGTGCCAACGAAAGCTTTGATGCCAACAATGTTAGTTCAAGAACACAAAGATAAAACAATCACACATACGGTACACAAGGTTTTAACGTGGTTCGGCCAACCATGCCTACGTCCACGAAGTTGTAGGGATAGCACTATTATAGAGAGAAAATACTGTAGCCGTTGTGGTTGTACTCTGTATTCTTCCCTGATAATAGTGATATCCCTACAACTCCGTGGACGTAGGCATGGTTGGCCGAACCACGTTAAAACCTTGTGTACCGTATGTGTGATTGTTTTATCTTTGTGTTCTTGAACTAACATTGTTGGCATCAAAGCTTTTACTGGCACAACAATTGGTATCAGAGCTTGGGTTGAAGATTTCTGGAAGAGTAAAAGATCATCAAAGCTTTTGTTGGCACTACAACTGGTATTAAAGCTTGGTTGAAGATTTCTGGAAGAGTAAAAGATCACAAAGCACACAAGATGAAAACAAAAGGAATTTTCACTGAAGGTGGAGTTGATTGCTCTTTCGTGGTGATATGATACAAAAAGGTTTGTGTCATGGAGAGATTGAAGATTAACTTCATGGAATTTGGTCCAAGGTGGAGATTGTTAAGAAGTGTCCTAAATTCCTAATTAGTATAGATTCTTTTTTTGTAAAGAATATTATATAGAATATTTCTAGGTTGATATATTATTGTAATATTAGACTTCCTTATAGAATAAGGAAGGTTGTTGGAAATATCTCTATAAATATTCTAGGTCATGAGGGGAAAAGGTCATGAGATGGAGATAGACCTGTAGAGACTATACGAGGTGGATAGAGGTGTGAGGAAGAACGGGAGGTACCTGATGGAGCGAAAGGGCTCGTAGAAAGGTATGGATACAAGGAATGAGGAAACATCGGATGTTTCGGGAACCCAATAGTTGTATCTGGTTCTGTCTTCTGTAATATTCTCTATTGTATAGTGGAATCATTATCTCTCATCCGTGGACGTAGGCATGGTTGGCCGAACCACGTTAAAACCTTGTGTATACCGTATGTGTGATGGTTTTATCTTTGTGTTATTGAACTGACATTGTTGGCATCAAAGCTTTTGCTGACACAACAGTTTATGTTGCAAATAAAGAACAAGCAAAACATTAAACTTTATTATTTTTCTTCTTTTCCTTCAGTTTCCAGTATTTTCCAAGCAATCAAACTAAGGTTCAAAATCTTGGTCGAGACTAGTATAACTCAGCCGAGTTGTATATGCCTCGGCCATGGCCAATACTAGACCAATACTTGAGTTGGATATTTTGTTAGCTTGTGAACAAACTCGGTTGAATTGAAGATAAATGAATAGTCTTGAAGTGAATCCCATGGAAACTTTGAGACAACTCCAAGATCATATTGAGACTAAGCTATTTGGGTAATTGGTAATAGACAAAAAAAAAAAGGTAATATTATAGTAGAAATGGTGGAGAAGATGAGATTATCAAAACCCACAAAAATGAAAAATACAAAGAGTTCGAACCCTGCATCTTCATCCTTATTTGCATCTTCATCCTTATTTGCATTTTCAGCCTTCTGTATCTTCATAAAGATATTTTGTCTTTGGTCTAAACACTCTTCAAAAATGAAATTTGCTTAAATTTGTTTTTATTAGTAATAATAGGAATAATAATAATAATAATAATAATAATAATAATTTTCCAAACTTCCTTTTTAGAACATGTTTAGATATTTCTATTACTTGGCAATTGTGGATAATTTTTTACAAAATAATATAATCAAATCCAAAGTTGACTATTGGTTGATTTTTTAAAATGGTGATATGAAAATTACTATTCTATTCCTTTTGAAAGTTAATTTTCTTTTTACGCAAATACGAGATTTTTGGTATTTTAACTAAATAAGGTATTGGGATTCAATCATTACTACTACTACTACTTCTACTGTTATTATTAATAATAATTAAAATAATTATAATAATAGTTATAACATTAATAAAAATAAATTTAGCTCTACTAATGCTAATAATAATAATAAAATTATTTAACTGAAATTAGCTTAAATTTGTTTTTAATAATAATTCAGGACATGTTTACATATTTCTATTAGTTGGCAATTGTGGATAATTTATTATTATTATTATTACTATTATTATTATTATTATTATTATCATCATTGTTACTATTCTTTTTTTTTTCGTAGTTATTATCAATTCAATCTTATATATCAATAATAATAATAATAATAATAATAATATTTCAAACATCCTTTTTAGGACATGTTTAGATATTTCTATTACTTGGCAATTGTGGATAATTTATTTTTATTATTATTATTATTATTATTATTATTATTACTATTATTATTATTATTATTATCATCATTGTTACTATTCTTTTTTTTTTCTTAGTTATTATCAATTCAATCTTATATATCTTTTAGTTGATTGTTTTTAGGTACTTGAATGGATAGTTTGATTAGGACTGTGTGTTACAAGGATGGTGAAATAATTGATGGCCCAAATGGGCTGTGTTACAATTGTCCTTTTGAAAAAGGTGTTTTAGTGAACAATTTGATAAAATATGATGACTTAGAGAATAAGTTGTGTCATGTTATGTTGATTGATCACACTCATACGATGTTATCCATGATATTTCGATATCAATTCTTATGCCGATTGGAAATGGGAACATCAACTATATACAATTACCAATTAAAGATGATGATGATGTAAGGTTAATGTTTCATATTATAGCACAAAGCCCACTATCGAATACTATTGAAATGTACTTGCCAGACACGTCTAAGGGATCATTCATCTGGGCTAGGTCAAATAGAAGATAAATTAAATTCTTATAAAAATAAAATAAACTTTAATAAAAAGATAAAACATGAAAATTACTAGTAGCTCATGGAAGGACCCGATCCGAGTAAGAAATTGAATAGTAATGGAGGGATACCACACCATGTATAGATCATGATACCTCAATGAACCTATAGCCATCTTTCCTTTAGCAATATGCTCACGCCTAGAAGTTCAATGTCGAATGTAGTCTCCATGTTGAGTAGTCCAATCAACATCATGTTTACTTCTCAAATAACATTTGTGTAAGATTGACTCATTATCACATGGCTGAGGAATCTCTTGACGAAATCCAAACTATCACAATACCTGATCAAGTCTATGCCATTCAATTATGTGGAAACCATATGCCTTTCCTAGCAGTACAATAATTAGGAAAACCAGCATTCATGTTATCAACATAAGGTTGCCATATAATATATACTTAAGAAATGTTAGATATAATAAGTGGTTTGGAATTTGTTTAGAAAAACAAGTATAAGAAATGAATCACACTTTTATCACCTGATCTGTTGTAAATCGATCAAGATGGTGCCTATACTAAGCTAAGACGTGCATGCTAATTGAAGTAGTCCAAAACTCATATCTCCAACTATAAAAATAAAATAACAAAGCATAAATAAATAAATAAATAAAAATGTTAGAATTTAAGTTTATGCATGTATCCTCGTAATAATAAAATTTGTGGTAATATTATAATATATACTGAATGGCCAATGGAGGTGGAGGTAGTTGGTCATCATGTGGAGCTATATGTAAACGATGAGGTGCAATAAATAAGAACCTCTCCCATACCCATAACTGGAGCAAAATCAATGGGTCAGATATATCAAGTGTATCAATATGAGAGGCTCGACATAGCTGTCGATAAAGTCAAGCTAAACAGGTACCACCCCAACTATACCTACCAGCAACCTCAAAGTCCTCTAGAAGGGGTAAAAACATAAGATGCACCTTATCACTAGACTTTCTTGAAAATAGAAAACATCTAATGAGCTATAAGATATAAGTCTTAGTATAACGCTGAATAGACTCCTTATTAGCATCTAGTGCCAAAGTAGGAAAGCTCTGACCCAACCATGTAAGATGAAAGTGCTACCGATCTATGTTTGTATCTCTAGGAGTGAGTCCTAATAGAGAATAACATACACGCCTCCAATCTAAAGATGTGCTACCAGTAACTAAAGCTCCATTTACTGGTAGTCCAAGAAGAATGGCAATGTCCTGTAGTGTAATCTTGCACTCCCCCTGAGGTAAGTGGAAGGTATGAGTCTCGGGTCGTCAACTCTTGACAAATATAGTAATAAGGTGCCAATCTAAGGAAATGAATCCTAAACGTGCAACACCATAGAAGCCTGCCTGTTGCAATAATGGAATAATACGCCCATCAAGTGTACTAGTGTGATTGAAAATCATCTCACGATGTTGATAATGAAGTTCCTTAGAGTCAACACCTCTCCAAGCTAGAGATGACCTGTGTGTGCCCTGTCCATGTAGAACTGTAGGATCTAATGGTCTTGGCTCCATCTTGTGATGATACATGCATATAGTTAATAACCATTAATTCTTATTGACATTAGTATGATTACAAATTTAAAGACATTACATAAAAATATCATATTATCAAAATGGATAATCTTTCATACTTTAATTGTCATGAGGAAAAGGATTAGAGGATTGCTCTCCATCTTCTGTGGGATAGTTGTGACGATTATGCCCCTCTATTTTACATAAGCCACATCTACCCCTAACACTTGGTTTTTTCAAATCCATTTAATTCCTTATCCTTGATGATCTAGGACGACTCTTATCCCTCATTGAAGTTGGGTCAGGGTAGAGGATAGGAAAATCAAGATATGGCCAATAAGATTCATGTGGAATGAGATTAAATTCAGGAGCATAATTGTTGGCATAGACATTCATCCTGTAGTATTTTTCAAAAAATTGCCAACCATTAATCCTCATATAAGCACAAACAACTAGCACATGTGAGCATGGAATGCCAAATGATTGCCACTTATTATAACTACATGTGCCTTCATTCAACTTAACAACTTGTTCGTTATGTCCTTTATCTATATGAAATCCATGGAGAGCAGTTATTACTTCAAATGTTTGATGAATTTGATGGAAGATAGTTACAGTATGTCCACTAGCTTTGGCTTCAGTTCTTCTAAATTTATTAATTGCATACGCAGTATACACATCTCCAACTATCATTCTAGCACGTATCTCTACTCTACAAGTCTCAAAGTATGACACACATCGATAAAAAGTTAATTGAACAAGTGCATTGATAGGTAACATTCGCGCTCCCTTAAGCACCCCATTTATCCATTCAACAATATTTGTGGTCATTCACCCATACTGATATCCTAGATCATATGCTTGAGTCCATTTTTTAGTGTCTAACTTTGAAAACCAAGCCACATTTTTTTCATCTAATCATTTTAACTCCTCTATGTATCTCTCATACTTCTACGGTTGATGTTGAGATCCAACTTTATACGCCAACTCTTTTAAGACTTTATTCTTAAATTTGTCATTAAATTGCTCACTACATGCCTAAGACAATATTGATGTTGCGCATAAGAGAGACTCTATTCAACTGATAGATTTCTAACAACAACATTTATTCCTGCATGGCGATTTGAAATTTAGGCATATCCCTTCTCTTTGAGTGACATGATGCCTTAATGCAATAAGAAACTAGAACCAACTATCCTATGATTCTTCCTCAATAGTTGCAAACGCAAGTGGGAATATATGACCATTTGCATCAATTGAAGTAGCAATTAAAAGCTTTCCCATGTATTTCCCATATAAGAATGTACCATCAATTTGTATAATTGGTTTGCAATGCTTGAACCCTTCAATACTTGGCCTAAATGTCCAAAAAACACATATAAAACGCATGTTCCCAGAAATTCCTCCTAAAGGTATTGTTTTCCAAACAATCTTTGTTCCAGGATTAGTTAGCTTAAGAATGTTCATCCACTCTGGCAATGTTTGATAAGATTCATCCCAGTCACCAAAAACTCTAAGTATTGTTTTTCTCTTAGCTTCCCAAATTCTCTTGTAATGGACATCATATCCAAATTTATCATTCACTATCTAATGTAATGTAGCAGTAGAGGTGGTGTGATCCCTCTGAACTACATTTTGGATCTTTCTTGCAATCAATGTAGAGCCTAATTGAGAGTGGTCTTGTGATAATTTAGGATAAACACAAGTGTGAGGACCTGCATACTTGGTTATCTCAAACATTCTATGGCTTTTATGACGACATGCACGAAGCCTCCAATTACATCCTTCCTGCCACTTCTTACATCTCATTACCCACAATAGTGGCTCTGATTCACAAACAACCAAATGTTGATTCCTACATATTGCATAACGTTTTATAGCATATTGCAAGTCTTCTTTACTCTCAAATCTCAATCCTTTAAACAACTCATTGGCCTCGACCCGACACCTTGAGTCGGAAAGTATCCTGATCGGCTATCTATTTAGAGCCCAGAGCTCTCGACCCAGAGTCATTTTCCATCTTGACCTAGAGTCATTCTTTCCTATTTAGAGCCTAGAGCTCTCGACCTAGAGTCATTTTTCATTTTGACCCAGAGTCACTCCTTCCTAGTTAGAGCCCAGAGCTCTCGACCCAGAGTCATTTTCCATCCTGACCCAGAGTCATTCTTTCCAATTAGAGCCCTGAGCTCATGACCCAGAGTCTTTTGTCCTATTTTTTGACCCAGTGTCGTTCATCTTGTCCATGATCTAGAGTTATTCATCTCATCCATAACTTTGAGTCATCATTTTCATCTCTTTCCATCTTTGCGCTACTCATCACATACTTTCTCTCTTTATTGTCATTCCCCCACGTAGAGTTGTTCCATCCTTGTCGTTGCAGACTCATGTTCCGACCTTACTCTCGCCATGTGCTAAGACAAAATCTTTGGTCATTTAATTCTTCAGTATAGTTCACTTCATTTCGCTCATTACTCGCGTTTCTACTCACATTCTCTACACTCGTGATCTATACCGAAGAGGGGCATATTTGTAGACCCTCAATTTTGTCCCTTTAGTACATGTCTTTAAAATTCGTTTTCAATGCTTCACAATAGTTCCTTGGTGGCCCATGGCTACTCATACCACTTACCTTTTTTTGAGTCACCTCGGAGACTTTGGTTGAGGGATTATTTGATCCCTTATTGTGACCCTTGGCAACCCTAATTTAGACTTAGGCTTTTCTTGTTTTTTTTTTTAGGATAGCTTTTAGATACACTTGGCCCATTAGGCACCACCCTAGGCCCACTTAGTCTCATCATAGGCCGTTTAGGCACACTTGGCCCCTTTGGACATTTTTAGTGTGACTTGTATGACTTGCATGGTTACATGACTTTTGGGCTCGACTTTTGTTTATTGGTTTATTTTTATTTTATTTTATTTTATTTTTTAGTTTTAGTTTTATGATTATCATTCACTTTTTATTGGTTATCTTCCTCTTTATATTATTTTCCTTAACTTATTTATTTATTTATTATTTATTTTTGTTTGTTTATTTATTTATTTTTACCGTTTTCCTAATTTATTTACTTACTTATCTATTCATTCAATTATTTAACTTCAAAAATTCCGCGTTTTTTTTGCAAGGAAACTTACTATTGGAGTTTAAGGAAGGTGAGACTCTCCTTGGAAGGTTTTTGGAGAGGAATTTGAAATTGGGAAGATTGCTTTTGAATTGGAAGATTTAAAAAAGGATAAGGAGAAAAGAAGAGAGAAAATAGGGGAATTTGCCTTTTTTTAGGGAGATTTAGGTTTTAGGGGGTAATATATATACGTGAGAGAGGAAGGAAAGGGGAAAGCTTTTTTGGATTGTGGGAGAAGATTTCTCAGTCGGGAAAAGGTGCAGCAGCCTAGAACCAAGCAATCAGAGAGGGAGAAGATTGGTGGACGGAAAAAGGTTTGGGGAGCAGATTTCTCAGTCGGGAAAAGGTGCAGCAGCCTGGAACCAAGCAATTGGAGAGAAGAACTTGCAGGTATGTTTCCAGATTTTTGCTATATCACCATTTAGTTTCAATCTTTCCTGACTTCTTAGTTTTCTGAAGATTCATTCTTGTTGTTTGGTGTGGACGCAAGGGCCACAATTTGATTAGTTGAGACTGATTTGCTTGCATGTTTATGCTATTTTAATATTCCTTTTAATGTCTTTGGTTCCATTTGAAAGCAATCTGAATATAGGTTTACCTTTGAATTTGATGCTATGGGTCTTGTCCCCATTTATGTCCCAATCTGGCTTCAAAATACCCACCGACTATCTTCTTTTCCCCTGTTTTCTTTTCTTTTCTTTCTTGGTCTTTCTGTGTGCTTCTGTATCTATGTTTCTTCCCTTTCTTTACCTTGGTATTCTCGGATATGGAGACCATGAGCATTCTGAGAAAGGTGGGAACTTGATAAAAGCTGTGTAAAACGGGTTGCTTGGGGATAGATGGGTGCAGAGGTTGCTACCGTTTCTAAGAGCTCTTCACGACTTTCTGAATCGGATGTTATGGATTTATACTATGAATATATCTCTAGTATTTCCATACTTACATCTTGCTACTCTTGTATCCGTTTTCCTGGTGAGAACCTTGATGCATTGGTTTCTGTGTCTTATGATGGGGATCTGCACATGTTCTAGCTTCTTAATTTGATGATCAGTTTTATGGTGATATTCTGAAGAACCTAATTGAAATAGTGGAGGATCTTGTCAGATGGGGGATTTATACAGGGAGTTTTGGGCATCACAACAACAGGGATTGCAGATTATGTAGTTGGAAGTGTCATGGCCTGTGATGGTTCTGTTTTAACGCCATGATAGAGAAGAAGATCCCTTTAGTTATGAATGTGGGAGCATTGGATATGGTAAATTCTGAAGCCAAGATTACCATACTTTCTCATTTACTGAACAGAAATATTCATGTATACGATGAGCAAGTATCTCTTATTTGAACTACGGTGGATGAAAATAGGAAATTCATTGGCTTTATAGCCAATAAATTAAACGAAGCATCATCAAAGGTTTGTGTATACTTTCCGCAAAAAGGTATCCCTGCCTTGGATGTACCAAGGGAGATCCTTGAGAAACCAGGCCTGAAACATTCATTGAGGGTTGGGGAGACAGGTTTTAAAGAGGTGGAAGCTTACCTTTCTGACTATGATCATTTTTCCAGTGTGTTATCTACTGCCTTTGTAAAGATTACACGCTCAATTTTCAATACCAATGGTAGAGGGAATGGTAATGTGAGTCAAAATGAGAAACAGGTCAGCAAGATTGCTTCATTGCAGTAGTTCATCCTGCATGATTTTGATGTTGTGGATCATGACACTTCCAGTTTCACTGTTTCTGCTATATATAGGATTGGCACTTTAGAAATTCAGGTTTCAGAGCACAGAAACCTATCTCCATAACTTTTAGCACAGCTGGCCATAAGATGAGAATGTCTCGAGGATATTGTTGTGCTCCCAGTGATATTATTCAAGAATCCAATATGAGACTCAATTGGAAATGGAACAAAAGGCCTATGTTACTCAATCTCCTTAGATACAGAATGGTAAAATAGAAGAGAACATCTTGTTTAATAAGAAGATGGACAAAGAAAGGTATGAAAGGGTTCTTGATGCATATTCCTTGAAAAAGAATCTGGAGGTTCTCTCATTTGGTGATCAGACAGTTATAGTGTTGTGGATGCTCGTGCAGGAACCAATTTCTTTAAGGAATATTTGCTGTGTCTCTTGGGTTCGAAGGTAGTGATTTATGTTGCACATCAAGTAGAGTTCTTACCTGTTGCTGATTTCATACTGGTCATAAAAGATGTAGTCTTTTGTTCAGAGCAAGAACCCATGTTATCCTTTGCTTCAGAATTACTAGATCATGTGGGCTTTCAAGAGAACGAAATTGTGCCAGAGGCAATACCACAACTGCAGAAATGGTTACATAGAGAACCTTGGAACCATAATGCACATTACTTGTTGATACTTAATTTTCTACAAAAGGCACGTGAAGAGAGATTTCCAAGACATTTTTGTATGGTAATTGAACAGCTAAATTTTGTGGTTATTCCCAATCACTTATATTTAAAGAAGGATACATGTTGCCAATATAAAAAATTCCAGCTGCTACTTTGTGCCTCGGAAATCAGACTTATCAAGGTGTGTGCATATTTCTGAATTGAATCTTGCTGACACGACTGAGGAGTTGGAACTTCCAATGTATTCTACTGTTTCAAGTGACATTAATTACTTTATATGAAAAGATTTCTAGCTTTTCGTATGACTCTGGAAACACTGATGATGACTTTAAGAATAGCAGAAAATATAGCAGTAATGATGATTTTGACTCAGATTTAGGAACTTTCAATTTAGAGAAAACTGGTGGTGGTGTGGAGAAAGATCAAGAACTAAATGTTGGTGCTGTTGTCCGTGATACTGTTATAGTTGATAACCAGGATGGTACTAAAGGGGATGCCTGTACAGATAAAAGCGAAACTGCTGATCTGAGTAATAATGAGGAAAAACAATAAACAAAAACCAAGCCAGAAGCTGATTCTGAAGTCACAAAGAAGAAGCATATTATAAAGGTAGTTGCTGATGGAGTACAATTTGTGCATAGAGGGAAAGAAGCTGTTGGCAATGGAGACCAGGCAGTGGAAAATGACGCTGAATCTACCATAGAGAACCTAACACTTGAGTCAAAACAGTCAGAAAACAGACTTACACATGTTAATGCATAGGGCGCTGAACTGGAAAATGCGGTCTCTGGCAAATCAGAGTCACTTGAATTTGCAGATCTCAGTCCAGTTTTAAACACAACAATAAAACTAGATGAAACCAATCATTACTCAGATGAAGATGATAAAGAAAGTGAGATTGAAGGCTCAGTTACAGATGAAGAGTTTAAAGGTATGGTTCTTGAAGGTTTTGAAGCTGCCAAACACTTCTTGAAGGAATTGAAGCAAGTATTAGGTGGAGGTTCTCACTCCAGTGCAGAGAGTTCTCGTGATCATTCACAGAGAATTGGTGGTCAAATTATAAGTGATTCAGATGAAGAAGTGGACACTGATGAAGAAGGAGATAGAAAAGAATTATTTAATTCTATTGCATTGGCTGCCATTTTGAAAGCAGTAACAAATACAAGTTCTGATAGTGGCAGTATCACAATAACCTCTCCAGGCGGATCCAAGTTTTTTTTTTTCTGTTGACTATCTTGCTAGATTGGAATCTGCGAACTGGTCTCAAAAACCTGCTCCTCTCCCTGACCAAACCAGTCCGATCTTTTTTTTACCCCTTCGAATCTTGCAATCGGAGGCGACTCAGAGAACACCTTGAGTGAAGAAGATAAAAACATTAAAAATGAAGTAGAATTTCAGATTGCGGAATGATTTTCAAACTCTAGGGATCCACAAAAGCAGAAGAACCTGATTACTACTCAAAAAGTGTTATTTCATAGCTTGTAATTAACTCTTTTAACCACTTTTGAGTAGTAGTTATTGCCTTTTAACCCAATTAACATGTTAAGGACCCTTGCAATCAATTCTAATCAAATTGTGTAAGTTTTGGTGTTTTTGATAGCTTTTTGATCACCAAAGCAATATGAGATTGAGGAGAGTTATTTGGAATCCATGGCAAAGCAATGAAGAGCTCAAATTCATGAAGAACCAAGCTTTGGAGCTCCATAGCCCTTTGCCAAAGTCGTTCAAAGTATGCATGGAAAGAACAAAGGAGAGAAGCAAGGAGAGAGGAAAAACAGAGTGAAGAAAACAGAGGACAACAGCTGCAGTCTTCCTTTGCACTTTTGGAGCACTTTCCGAAGTCCATTTTCTACATGCTATATACCATTTCAAAGCTTAGGAAGTCAACAATCCAATGCTTCAAACGGTGCGCAATTTGGAGTCGAAGTGAGGAAGTTACAGCCGTTGGAAGCCGATCACTCTAAGCTGAAGGAAGATTTTGCAAAGTGCTGCGAAATCACCCTTTTGTTGCAAGATATTTCACAGCCTTTTTGCACAGTGCTTTGGAATTCCTCCTGAAGTTTCACGACGCGATGGAGGCCAAACACCACAAGATGAAAGCTAATTTCCCAGCGGTGTGGAATCAGCCATTTGCTGCGAAATGATTTCGTAGCCCTTTTTGTACATCTGCGAAATCTCGCAGACCTCATTTTGCACAGTGCAATGGTCCTGAAGCTTCCCGATAGTTGTGCACCGACTCTTTTAGATCTTTTCTTCTGATATTTTTGTGTCTAAATTTCCATTTTCTCCTTGTATTCAGCCACTCATGTAATTCCTTAGTTAGGAAGTATCCAAGGAAGGGTAAATTACCTTCCTATATAAACTCTCAGGGAGACTCTCGGAGGAGGTGGTTACAAAGCATCCTTTGTACAAATTTGCAAGGAAGTAAAATACAGAGCACTTGCTCTGCTTTTCATATATATTCTTGTTTTCTCGTTAGTTTTCTTTCTAGCCAATCAAACTCTGAAGATTTTTTCTCAGAGGATGAGAGGCTAGGCTCTTTGTCTCTTGGAGTGAAGAAAGCCGGGTAAGTTTCCACATGCATAAATTGAAAGTTTTGTTGTTTTAGTTTTTAATGAAGAGAAAGTGTGACCCGTTAATGGTTTTTATCTTTTTAGTTAACTTAAAACGCCTTTAAATCACCTGGGCCAACACTTGGTAAGACAAGTGATCTCCGTCCATGGAGATTCACTAGTTTACCCCTTGCGAGCCTCTGGGAGGTGACTTGAAGGTAGGATTTTCTAGAATTGCCAACACTTGGTAAGCTTTTGGACTCCAAGGAGACATCCATTAGTTATCTTTTGCGAGCTTTTGACGGGTAATCCAAGGTTAAAGATCACCTTGAATGACAAGTGCTAGGTGAGAGGTATGAGCCATTGCAAGATGCATCAGTGAGAGGGATTTAGTGTTTGAACCCATTAAAGGGAAGCATCTATACAACACCGGTTGGAGAAGGAACTATATGTTAATTCTCTAATGCGAGGAAAAGAAACAAGTGACCGGAACTCCATTTTTGTATGAGGAATCTGAGCCTAGTGATGAAACTCCAAGAAACACTTTTCTTTGTAAGTAAAATCAGTTACTATTTTTGGTTAGCTTAAAACCAATCCTTTTTCATTCAAACATCTTTATGTTTTCTTTTAAAGCTAACCTTGAAATGAAAAGGCACCAATTCAGCTTTGAATTAATATCATTTGCAAAGTGAAAACCCATCCCAGTGAACGATCCTAGAGCCACTATGCTATAGTAGCTTTGTCTTTGCTACCCTAGTATATGGTGTAATAGGTTATAAATTTTGTTGATTACTCCCTTAATCAAGGAGCACCAGCTGGACACAAATCAACTGAGACACCAATTGGGCACGAATCAGAACCATCAAGCATTCACTTGACAAGCAAGGAAAGCATACATGCAGGGAATTGATAAGCAAGCCACTGATAGCAGAATATTGGGACCTCTAGAGTCGGCAGAAGTTGACTGAAGCGATGAAAATAAACTAGGATCTGATGAATCAGCTGATTGAATCAGAGAAGGCTGTGGATGCATTTGACATATTTTCTGAGAATTTGAGCCATCCAGATCGCGAAGTTCCAGAATTCCAGCTCCTCCGGCTGAAGCTAAGAAATAGTTTTGTTTGCGTAACGGCAAAGGCATAGAAGCTGAAGTTGGAAGGATATATGTTTTGCATGGGAAGACCCGTCTAGGAACACTGATATTTCTGTAGTTTCCAGTGGCTATTAGATGTGAATTGATGTATTTGGGTGACGAGAATCCAACAGTTGATGGACATGTCAATTTCAAGCCTTCTGAGGAGATAGTTGGAAGTCAAGGATTTCTAATTCCAATTTTAGAGACTATTGAATGCAAATTGCCTCTAACTGAACCTATAGAAGAGAAGGATGAGGGGGAAAATAATATAGAATCAATACCATAAGTCAGAGAAAACCATATTCATGTGACTGTTTGCTTCTAGATCCAATTTCATATTGCTAATTTGTAACTGGTGAGTTCTAAGCCCGCAAAGAAAGTAAAATCTACAGTTAAAGAATGAATTTGAAATCGAGATGAGATGATTGGTGACGGAGCAATAGGAGATCAAAACCATGAGCTTGGAGTTACTAAAGAGTTGAAATAATCAATTTTTGTCCATTATACTTATGCTTTTGATGATCTTCTTCAAATCCTGCAGAACCACTGGAATGGTTCTGTTAACTTTCAGTCATTTTTACCTTTCATAGAGGGTGGAGATCAGCTTCCGGATAGCAATTCAAATCTGGATGAGGGGAGCTGCTCAGGTGTAGATAACTCAGTCAGCTTGTCTATTTCAAGAGAGCTTCAAGATGGAATAGGCCAAATTGTCATTCAACCATTAACTACTCAAGAATTTCTTAACAACTCCAAAAGATATCAGTAATGAGCAGATCATCCAACTTTGCGCTTTTCATGTAATGGTCCTCATAGAACAGAGAAGAAGCCTTCAGGAGGAACAAGAGGATGGTGGAGCTAGGTGTCTTCTTGGCAGCCACACTCGAAAGTCCCGAAATACAGGATCCATCAGAAAGTCTCTAGCGTACTGCCCATTTACCTTCACACACGCGAAATAGGCTGCTGAATCCTATTGACTGAGGGTTAATTACTGATTGTGGGCAATTTGATACGCCTGAAGAATAAGGAGTTATTCTGGAAACTGAACATCTGAAAATCAATTAAGACACGAGCACTTAGTTGAAAAGAATTATCTGTGAGCAAGTTGACAATAGAAGCAGAACTCAGATGTTAATTACACTCAAACGACCTCATATCATTCTCCAAACCTGAATTAGAAGAAATGTTGGAAGACATCAGTCGGAGTGCACCAAGTTCTTGCTCAGGTTGTGAAGAATGCAAAATTCCATTTCAGTAATCTACAGAAGCATCCTCAGGCAACCCAAGTGATTCAGTCTCAAAAGCAGCCTAGACATTAATCCACCTTGGCCACCTTGCCACATATCATACTCCTCTTAATGTTTCTTTTCCTTTATTCTGTGATCTTATACATCTTAAATCTGGATTTCAAAACCTTTTTTTTTTTTTTTTTATCAAAATGACTTTGGTTTTCATTAAAGTTCCTTAGGAGTTTCTAGGCATAAAATCCAAATTTTAGCATGCTATTTGCTGCCACTTTCCTTCGGGTATGCACTTTCAATGTTTTATTTGATTTTTAACTATTTTTGTGTTTTCTTGATTTTCAATAAGCATGAATAAAATTTTATGATTCCAAACAATGGAATTCATAGAACCAACTCATGCGAAATTAATTAAGGCTTTGGTGGGGGCCTGACATTCATGATACTTTCTTCAATATTGTTTGCTTGATATGTTGATTTTTTTATTCTTCTTGATGATATACATGAGTTTGTTTCGTATTTATTGTTGAGATGCTCTTGTTTCCCATAGAGAAGTACTAGCTTGCTATTCAGGTACGCTCTCTTCTCATCTATTTTTTTTAGAACTCTATGGACTTGTATGTCATTGATGACCATATCCATATTTGACATGATTCTTGGATGTCTTGATTTGCTTGAATAAAACAAATGTTGTGTGCTACATTTCTACACTAACTTTTATGTTTTATGATAGCGCTTGAAGAGCAGTTCAAGTACGCACCCTAACTCTCCTTTATTGCAATTTGATTGTGTTTGGCATGCCACTCTCTAAAATCACCTAGCCTATTTAGGTACCTATAATTAACTGATTAATGACCACACTTCCCTTGACTTTGTCAGTAGAGACCTTTATAGGGCTTAGAGGGGTGCTACCTCTTAGAGGTATCTTCCCAATAAGTAACCTGATCCCCGGACTTAGACTCGGGCTTCTCAAAGACATGTTTTTTCCAAAACTATGGAGTCACTCTTTAGGGTTTTTCTTTTTTGTTTTATTTTCCCTTTAAAATAAAAATAAAATAGGTAGTGACTCCAACTTTTTCTAAAATTAATTTTTCACAAATAAAAAGCGAGTCTCGCCGATCGAGTGGGGACGCACATGAAAAATGCGGGTCCACAAAGGTGTTTCTTGAAAAGACACCTTTAATAAATATTGAATTTTATGGAATTATGAAAAGTGTCTTTTTCAAGAGACACCTTTAATATAAATCTAATTTTCTAAATTAACTTAAATTCAATTATTTTAAATATGTATCATAATTTTAAAAATTATAAAAGATGTCTTTTAAAAAACACCTTCCATGTGACAGAAAGTGTAGATATATCATTATGTTTTCAATTATCATTTTTTAATAATCAATATTTTTACACTTACTCTTTTTTAATAATTATTTTTTTAAATTGTTGCAAAAGTTAAAAAGGGACAAATAATTTAATGGAGATGTTGACAGCCATGGGAAAAATATGTGGGCGCGTACTTTGATGCAGACCTTCAATAATGCGCTATTGCGATATTTTTTTGACTGAGCACATTGAGGAGACCTGAAAGTTCTCATTCTGAGCTTGTCCAATCCAGAGATCCAACACTGAGCAACAATGGATGATGCAATAGTCCTGTATCCAGGTCCAGGCATGGGCCATGTGGTGTCCATGATAGAGCTAGGCAAGCTCATCCTTCGCCGTTACTCCCACAGATTCTCCATCATCATTCTACTCTCTACTGGTCCTTTTGACACCCCGGCCACCACCTCTTACATTGACCACATCTCCCAAACCAATCCTTCCATCTCTTTCCACCGCTTCCCCTATCTATCGGTTGACACCTCTTCTTCCACTTGCAATATCGTCGCTGTCTTCTCTGAGTTCTTCCGTCTCAGTGCCTCTAATGTCCTCCATGCTCTCCAGCAACTCTCCAAAACTTCCACCGTTCGGGCCTTCATCATCGACTACTTTTGCGCTTCAGCTCTTCCTGTTGCTCGTGACCTTGGAATTCCCACTTACCACTTCCTCACCACCGGTGCTTCTGTTGTTGCGGCTGTCCTTTACTTTCCGACAATTCACAAACAGTATGAGAGCAGCAATAAGAGCTTCAAGGACATGCCCACTACATTTTTACACTTTCCTGGGTTGCCTCCACTACAAGCCACTCGAGTGCTTGAAGCATGGCTCAACCGAGACGACCCCGCCTATGATGATATGCTATACTTCTCAGAGCTTTTGCCAAAATCCGATGGACTTTTGATAAATACTTTCCATGATCTTGAGCCAATAGCCGTTAAGACAATCAGGGAGGGGACATGTGTTCCCAATGGGCAAACTCCGCCAGTTTACTGCATCGGCCCTTTGATTGCGGAAACTGGTGAAGATGAAAGCAATATTGCTGGTAGTGTAGCTCGCCATGGTTGCTTGTCCTGGCTTGACACACAGCCAAGTCAGAGTGTTGTCTTCTTGTGCTTCGGGAGCAACGGAACGTTCTCGCCCGCTCAGGTGAAGGAGATAGCTAATGGACTGGAAAGAAGTGGCAAGAGATTCTTGTGGGTGGTGAAGAACCCACCATCCAACGACAAAAGCAAGCAGATTGCAGTGACGGCCGATGTTGATTTGGATGCTCTAATGCCAGAGGGGTTCCTGGAAAGAACCAAAGATAGGGGAATGGTGGTGAAGTCATGGGCGCCGCAGGTGGCGGTGCTGAATCACCCATCTGTGGGAGGATTTGTAACTCATTGCGGGTGGAACTCAGTATTGGAGGCAGTGGTCGCAGGGGTTCCAATGGTGGCCTGGCCTCTATATGCTGAGCAGCATATGAATAAAGCAGCTCTGGTGGAGGTCATGAAGATGGCTATTGGAGTGGAGCAGAGGGATGAGGATATGTTTGTGAGCGGAGCTGAGGTGGAGAGGAGAGTGAGAGAGTTGATGGAGTGTGAAGAGGGGAGGGAGCTGAGAGAAAGAAGCAGGAAGACAAGAGAGATGGCTTTGGCAGCTTGGAAAGATGGGGGTTCATCCACCACTGCCCTTGCCAAATTGGCTGATGTCTGGAGTCAAGATTGATTGGAATGTGTCTGAATCTCGCTTGCTTTTATCTTTCTAAGTAGCACAAATCTATGTTTGAATCTTTCTTTCTACCTATTAATGTATTGGAGCAGTTGGACGAGAAATATTGTGTAACTCATCATCAAGAAAAGTTATTAAAAGACTCAAAACGCAACCACTTCTAAAACTAATGAATGGTAATGAATGGCAAAGGAGAAGATCATAGGGTAACTCATCATCAACAAAAGTAATTTTGGTTTTCAAATATTATTGACATTTCATAACATGATATTTCTATACAATTAGTAGCTGATAATGGATGATCAAAGGATAGTTTGACAAAGAATTGATAAAAAAAAAAAAAGGCAAGTAAAGTCTTCTAAGGATAATTATAAGGACTTTGGTATAAAAGAAATGGTTAGATGGGCAAAGGATAATCACCCTTGGTCTTGTATCAACTTTATTCCAAGGATAATCACCCATATTTGTCAGACTTTATAAAGCTGCTGGAATAAAGGATAATGACCCTTATAAGGCTGATAAAGAAATGGGTTGATGGCAACAATGTAGGCTCGGGCGAGTCGTCCCGTCCCACCACATCCCACCTCAATTGTTTAGATCCATTAGCTCATCCTCTCTAAGAAATAATAATAATAATAATAATAATAATAAACACAAGGTAAGACAAGTTTTTTCAATTCTTTTTTTTTTAATTTTAACTAAATTAAAAATAAATATAATTGATAAATAATAAATATTATAAACTTTTTATAACTTAATTTTATGAGAAATACTTTTTTATTTTATGTGTTAAAAAAATGAATTAGAATAATTTTTATTTAATTATATATATAAAGAGGGTGCAGAGGCACAGGAAAATGTAATAATTAAATCCATTTCAAACTCGTCCCAAGATTTGAAAAACTTTCCAACATCCACTTTAAACTTGTTTATCTTTATTTCATTTTAAATTTGTTTATCTTTATTTCAAACTTATATTATTAAGAATAGGAGAAAGAGGGTAGAATAATTGAATTTGCCATAGTGTATATAACATTTGTTTTATCTTAATAGTGATGAAAAGAGATGATATTTGTGTGCTGTTTAACAAGACAGGTTTGGAATGGTTTAAATGGTTTAGTGGTGGGTTAGTAATTTCCCCATATGTTAGGAATATGGTTTATTTATTTCCTTGTACACCTCATCTATATTTGTATATAAAGTTTTAAAAAAAGTAATAGAAAATATAACTTTAATTGTCAAATTATCAAACTTTACAAACATACTAATTTTCATAACCTAAAAGCAAATGACGTTAAAAATTAAGCTAGTGTGATGAGCAATTTCTCATGCACTGTCGTAAATAAATAAATAAATAAAAACCCAAAAATAAGTAAAAATGATTTTAAAAAGTATTTAATATCAGTGATCTAATTAAATTAGAAGAAAATTTATGATTTTTACTGAACTACCATTTTATGTTCTATAGTAATTTGACGTGGGAAGGTGGACATTTGGAGCTACCGAAAGACTAGTTTTGGCAAATCTAGTTTCCATATATTAATTTTTTAGAATTATAATCAAATTATTATACTTTTAGATAATTAGAATTCTCCAATATGGTTAACATTAAAGTAAAAATAAAAAAAATAAAAAAAACTGCTACTTCCTGTACAACCTCATTTGAATTATTCAAGATGTTCTTTCATATTTAATAAATTTCCTTCAATACTAATATTGACCTATTGAAAAAGTTCTTTAATATTTAATAAAACTCCTTCAGTATCAATATTATCCTTGAAAATTTATGACTTTGATTTTAATTTCATTATCCATTAAAGCCAAAAAAAAAAAAAAATCCTAGATGAGGCTTTCTGATAGTTTGGTCAAGCTCAAGTTTGTCTGAGTCATGATCGGGCTAAAAAGTAGGCGAACCCTTGCCTTAACGTGGTCAAGCTAAGTTGAGTCTGGCCAACGCATGCAATAATGTTAAGTCAGGCTTTGGTTCAAAATCTTCGAGTAAGCAAGACCGGATTTAGATCACTTGCTTGTGTATGAATGTTTGTGAGTGGAGCTGAGTTAAAGAGGAGAGTGAGAGAGTAATGGAGTATCAAACAGGGAGGGAGCTGAGAGAAAGAAACAAGAAAATGAGAGAGATGGCTTGGGCATCTTGGAAAGATAGGGGTTCATCCACCACTACCCTTGCCAAATTGGTTGATGTATGGAATCAAGATTGATTGGAATGTATCTGAATATTTCTCCTACATGAATAATGAATCTTGCCTTAAACTTTCTAATTAGCATAAGCCTATGTTTAAATCTTTGTTTCTTCCTATTGATCATGTATTGAAGCAGTTGGATAAGAAATATTGTGTAACTCATCATCAAGACACAATCGTACAAGAGACAAATTTTTTTACATAAAAATCACTCTCAAAATCTAGCTCCTAGAGACTATGAGGATGTAAAAGCCAAGGGGTAAGAAACCATTGATCACAAATCTACTATTGAAAGAAAATTAAATATATAGATTTATCTAGGGATGCTATTCCAAAGTCTTGCCCCCTAGTACCTATACTAGTCTCCATGCCCATGAAGTAGGGGCTTTTTTAACTTTTGCGGCAATTTTAAAAATTTATAATTAAAAAATTGTAGTTGTGAAAATAATGATAAATTTACGGCAGTTTTGGTCACGTGGAAGGTGTCTTTTGAAGAGACACCTTCCACAATTTTCAAAATCATAAAAGAATTAAATTTAAGCTAAAGGTGTCTCTTGAAGAGACACCTTCTACAATTCTAGAAAATTTGATTTATATTAAAGGTGTTTCTTGAAAAAACACTTTCCACGGGGTAAAAAATCCAATATGCATTAAAAGTGTCTCTTACAAAGACACTTTTAACGTGGCAAAAAATCCAATATGCATTAAAGGTATCTCTTGAAGAGACACTTTCCACAATTTGACAAATTTGAATGTCTTATGAATTTGATTTTAAAGCTAAAGATGTCTCTTGAAGAGACACCTCTACAATTCCTAAAAATTTTAATTTATACAAAAGGTGTCAAAGGTGTCTCTTGAAGAGACACCTTCTAGAATTCCAAAAAATTAGATTTATACTAAAGGTGTCTCTTGAAAAGACATTTTACGTACACAATTCCACAAAATCCAATATGTATTAAAATTTGTGGAAATGATTTTAAAGGTAAAGATGTCTCTCTTCAATGTATGAAAATTGTGGAAAGTGTCTCTTCAAGAGACACTTTAATTTCAGTATAAACTCAATTTTTTTAAAATAATGGAAGGTCTCTTCAAGAGACACCTTCAATATAATTCCATTTTTTGGGAATTGTGAAATGTGTCTCTTGATACCTTCCACAATTTTAAAAATATTGGGTTTATACTGAAAGTGTTTGTTCAAAAGACACTTTCCACAATTTCCATTCAAACAGTGGAAACTTTTGAATTTATGCTGAATGTGTCTGTTCAAGAGACACCTTCCATAATTACAAAAAAAATGGAATTATATTCGGACGCCTTTCATAATTTTTAAAAAATTGGGTTTATACTGAAAGTGTCTCTTGAAGAGACACTTTCCACAATTTTTCAATGAAAATTTCGAATTTTGAAAAGGGACATTCTACAATTCCCAAAAAATAAAATTATACTAAAGGTATCTCTTCAAGAGACACTTTCCACAATTTTCATTGTGTTAAAAATTTTCGCTTTATACTGAAAGTGTCTCTTCAAGAGACACTTTCCACAATTTCCATACACAGTAGAAAATTTCGAATTTATGCTGAAGGTGTCTCTTGAAGAGACACCTACCACAAAAGAAAAAAAAAATATATCTCTTAATTAGTATTACCTACTGTACAACCAAATGTTTAAAGTTTATCACCTGTATACATTATAATCAATATTTTGACATTCAATCCAAAACCAATGAAAACAAGTAAACCAAATGTCAAAATCAGCACCTTTCCAAAATAGTAACAATACTATTTTGTGTAAAATAAGTCCAAAATAGATAGAATACTATAGAACTTAAGTTAATAAAAAGTTAGTTAATCCAAAATATAACAAGTAAAAACATACATCTTGAGTATTTGTCCAAAATAATGATATGCACAATACTAATAGTATCCAAAATATAAGTCATATGTAGTAACATCCTCAATGTGTACCGCACGAAGGAGCCTTCCTCTTCCGTAGTGGACGTCTATGATGTGCATGCTCCACTATTGGCTCTATGGGGCTAACATGTAACCCTCCATGAGCTCCATGACCACGTCTCCTACCACATCCTCGACCATGTCCTCGACCACGATTAGTCTTTTGTCCTTGTTGATCATCATTTGCTATATGAACTAACTCTTCATGAACCAATGGAGCCTCTATTGATGGTGGTGATGATGCAACAAGTGGTACTACAGGTGGAGTGGATGGCACCTCCATAGGTGTAATAGGAGTCTCCTGAATAGGTGGCAGGCTAATGTTAGTCGATGGTGCATCTCTAAGAACAGATGTATGCCTAGTCCCTCTCGTATGAGCCCCTCGCCCTTTAGTTCGTACACCTCTTGATCGAGTAATGGGTGATATCGGCTGCTGATGAGGTGGTGGACTACTCCTCGTATGAGGCCCTCCCCCTCTAGTCTGTACACCTCCTGATCGAGTAATGGATGATGTCGGTTGCTAATGAGGTGGTGGACTAATGTCAGTTGATGGTCGCACTCGGGCAACAACTGGTGTATGCCTAATCTCCCTCGTATGAGGCCCTCGTCGTGTAGGTCGTACATCTCCTGATGGAGGATGGAGCTGTGTAGTAGCATCAACACTAAATGGAGCATCTAAGCAATCCATCTCATGTATGGCCTTTAATACAATAGTACATAGCCTGTGAATGCGAAAATCATCTGGAGGTGCAATATCATATATCTAGTGTATGCTGGTAGTCTGTAAGTCAAATAAGAGTTAAATTAAATTCTTTTAAAAATAAAATAAACTTTAATAAAAAGATAAAACATGAAAATTACCAATAGCTCGTGGAAGGACCCAGTCCGAGTAAGAAATCGAAAAGTAATGGAGCGATACCACACCATGTATGGATCATGATATCCCAATGAACCTATAGCCATCTCGCCTCTAGCAATATGCTCACGCCTAGAGCTCCAACGTCGAATGTAGTCTCCATGTCGAGTAGTCCAATCAACATCATGTCTACCTCTCAAATCACATTTGTGTAAGATTAACTCATTATCACATGGTTAAGGAATCCCTTGACGAAATCCAAACTGCCGCAATACTCGATCAGGTCTATGCCATTCAATTATGTGGAAACATATCAAAGGTGAGATAGTGCACCATATATCTTTCCCAGCAATACAATAATCAGGAAGACCAACATTCATGTCATCAACATAAGGCTGCCATATAATCTGTACCTAAGAAATGTTAGATATAATCAGTGGTTTAGAATTTGTTTAGAGAAACAAGTATAAGAAATGAATCACACCTTTATCACCTGATCTGCTCTAAGTCGATCAAGATAGTGCCTATACTGAGCTAAGATGTGCATGCTAATCGAAGTAGTCCGAAACTCATCTCTCCACCTATAAAATTAAAACAACAAAGCATAATTAAATAAATAAAAAATGTTAGAATTTAAGTTTATGCATGTATCCTCATAATAGTAAAATTTGTCGTAATTTTATAATATATACTGAATGGCCAATGGAGGTGGAGGCAACTAGTCATCATGTGGAGCTATACATAAACGATGAGGTGTAATAAATGGGAACCTCTCCCATACCCATAACTGGAGCAAAATCAGTGGGCCAGATATATCATGTGTATCAATATGAGAGGCTCGACACAACTGTCGATAAAGCTAGGCTAAACAGGCACTACCCCTACTATACCTACCAGCAACCTCAAAATCCTCTAGAAGGGGTAAAAACATAAGATGCACCTTATCGCTAGACTTTCCTGAAAATAGAAAACCTCCAATGAGCTGTAAGATATAAGCCCTAGTATAACGCTGAATAAACTCCTCATTAGCATCTGGTGCCAAAGTAGGGAAGCTCTGACTCAACCATGTAAGATGAAGGCGCTGGCCATCTATGTCTGTATCTCCAGGAATGAGTCCTAATAGAGAATAACATACACGCCTCCAATCTAAGCATGTGCTACCAGTAACTACATCTCCATCTATTGGTAGTCCAATCAACATGGCAATATCCTGTAGTGTAATCGTGCACTCCCCCTGAGGTAAGTGGAAGGTATGAGTCTCAGGTCGCCATCTCTCAACAAATGCAGTAATAAGATGCCAATCTAAGGAAATGAATCCTAAGCGTGCAACACCATAGAAGCCTATCTGCTGCAACAATGGAATAATACGCCCATTGAGTACACTGGTGCGATGGAAGATTGCCTCACGTCGTCTACAATGAAGCTCCTTAGAGTCAACACCTGTCCATGCTACAGATGACCTGTGTGTGGCCTGTTCATGTAGAACTGTCGGATCCAAGGGTCCCAGCTCCATCGTGCGGTGATACCTACATATACCAAATAACCATTAATTCTTGTTATCATTAGTATGATTACAAATTTATAGACATTACATAAAAATATCATATTATCAAAATGGATAATCTTTTATACTTTAATTGTCATGAGGAAGGGGGTTGGAGGATTGCCCTCCATCTTTTGTGGGACAGTTGCGACGATTATAGCCCGCTATTTTACATAACCCACATCGAATCCTAACACTTGGTTCCTTCAAATCCATTTCATTCCTTATCCTTGATGATCTAGGATGCCCCTTATCCCTCATCGAAGTTGGGTTAGGGTGGAGAATAGGAAAATCAGGATACGACCAATAAGATTCATGAGGAATGGGATTAAATTCAGGACCGTAACAACTGGCATAGGCATCCAGCCTATAGTATTTTTCAACTAATTGCCAACTATCAATCCTCATATGAGCAGAAACAGCTAGCACATGTGAGCATGGAATGCCAAATGATTGCCACTTATTACAACTACATGTACCTTCATTCAGCTTAACAACTTGTTTGTTACGTCCTTTATCCATATAAAACCCATGGAGAGCAGTAATTACTTCAAATGTTTCATGAATTCGATGGAAAATGGTGACAGTGTGTCCACTAGCTTTAGCCTCGGCTCTTCGAAAATTTTCAATTGCATACGCAGTGTACACATCTCCAACTGCCATTCTAGCATATATCTCTACTCTACGAGTCTCAAAGTATGACACACATCGATAAAAAGTTAATTGAACAAGTGCAGTGATAGGTAACATTCGCGCTCCTTTAAGCACCCCATTAATGCACTCAGCAATATTTGTGGTCATCCACCCATACCGATAGCCTAGATCATATGCTTGAGTCCACTTTTGAGTGTCTAACTTTGAAAACCAAGCCATACTTTTTTCATCCAATCGTTTTAACTCTTCCATGTATCTCTCATACTTCCGCAGTTGATGTTGACATCCAGCTCTATACGCCAACTCTTTTAAGACCTTATTCTTAAATTTGTCATTAAAATTACTCACTACATGCCTAAGACAATATCGATGTTGCTCATGAGGGGGGCTCCATCCAACTGATGGATTTCTAGCAGCAGCATTTATTCCTGCATGGCTATCTGAAATTAAGCATATCCCTTCTCTTTGAGTGACATGACGCCTCAATGCAATAAGAAACCAAGACCAACTATCCTGTGATTCTTCCTCAACAATTGCAAACGCAAGGGGGAATACATGACCATTTCCATCAATTGAAGT
Source organism: Vitis riparia (assembly GCF_004353265.1). Lineage (NCBI taxonomy): Eukaryota > Viridiplantae > Streptophyta > Magnoliopsida > Vitales > Vitaceae > Vitis > Vitis riparia. Next base: position 32,181,063 of record NC_048448.1, on the reverse strand, counting down.
AGCAATTAAAAGCTTCCCCATGTATTTTCCATATAGGAATGTACCATCAATTTGTATAATTGGTTTGCAATGCTTGAACCCTTCAACACTTGCCCCAAATGCCCAAAAAACACACATAAACCGCACGTTCCCAGAAATCCCTCCTAAAGGTATTGTCTTCCAAACAATCTTTGTTCCAGGATTAGTTAGCTGAAGGATGTTCATCCACTTCGGCAATGCTTGATAAGATTCATCCCAATCACCAAAAACTCTAAGCATTGTTTTTCTCTTAGTTTCCCAAATTCTCCTATAATGGACATCATATCCAAATTTATCCTTCACTATCTGGTGTAATGTAGCAATAGAGGTAGTGTGATCCCTCTGAACTACATTTTGGATCTCTCTTGCAATCAATGTAGAGTCCAATTGAGAGTGGTCTTGTGATAATTTAGGATAAACACAAGTATGAGGACCTGCGTACTTGGTTATCTCAAACATTCCATGGCTTTTACGACGACATGCACGAAGCCTCCAATTACATCCTTCCTACCACTTCTTACATCTCACTGCCCACAATTGTGGTTCTGATTCACAAACCACCAAATGTTGATTCTGACATATTGCATAACGTTTTACAGCATATTGCAAGTCTTCTTTACTCTCAAATCTCAATACTTTAAACAACTCATTGGATTCATTCCACAATCCAGTCATGCTATTTATTGCATCCCAATTCAATTGTTTGAACATTAGGGAAGGCATAATATGTTCACCATCATCTGAAGAAGCCTTATTTGTTGGAGGTTCATCATCATAATGTATCTCATTAATCTCGCCCTCATCATAAAATTCCACATCATCATTTTCATTTGTAAATGGGATGTCAACATAGTTGTTTGTCGCTCCCATAACTGACTGAGTTACTACTGCCAAATTCCCCCTCATTTCTTCATTGTGTGCTAAATTCTCATCCATTTCATCAATCTGCATTGCCAAATTCCCCTTTGCTGGTATTTCCACATCATGACCCATAATTTCTTGATCAAATGATGGACTTAACTCAAATGAATGATCCCTTGGACGTGTCTGCAAATACATTTCAATAGTATTCGATGGTGGGATTTATGCTACAACATGAAACATTAACCTTACATCATCATCATCTTTAATTGGTAATTTGTATATAGTTAATGTTTCCATTTCCAATCGACATAAGAATTGGATACCGAAATATCATGGATAACATGGTATGAGCACAATCGATCGACATAACATGACACAACTTATCTTCCAACTCATCATATTTGATCAAATTGTTCACTAAGACACCTTTTTTAGGAGGACAATTGTAACACACCCCATTTGGCCCATCAATTATTTCACCATCTTTATAACACACAATTGTAAGCAAACTTTCCATTGATGTACCTAAAAAGAATCAAATAAAATATATATAAGACTAAATCAAATTAAATTTATTTTAATTTATCATATTCAATTTAATGTATTTTATATAATTTAATAATCAATACTCTTATCGAATTTATAGTTTTTATTAAAATGTACATACAAAATTGAGCTTTTTTTTGCCACTTAGGGGGATTCGAACCCCCAACAAAAGGTTCAACATGCATCCCTAGCTCCACTAGGGCAAACTTACCCGATGACATATAATATGCACTAAAGAAATATATATCAAAAGTTATAATATAAATACGATATTAAAAAAACACTTTAAATAAAAAACTAATTATAATTATTTTATAATTGAATGAAAAATTTTCATTTAATTGATTAGTAAAAATATATCATAATTTTATTCATAGTGTTTTTACTATTATTAATATATTAAAATTTTATATATTTATCATCAAATAATATTTTATATAATCAATATTCACTTATCAAATTTATAGTTTTTATTAACATGTATATACAAAATTGAGTTTTTTTTTTTACCACTGTTGGGGGGATTCGAACCCCCAACAAAAGGTTCAACATGCATCCCCTAGCTCCACTAGGGCAAACTTGACCCATGATATATAATATGCAATAAAGAAATATATATCAAAAGTTAGAATATAAATACAATATTAAAAAACACTTTAAATAAAAAATTAATTATAACTATTTTATAATTCAATGAAAAATTTTCATTTAATTGATTAGTAAAAATATATCATAATTTTATTCATAGTGTTTTTAATATTATTAATATATTATAATTTTATAAATTTATCATCATTTATTTTATAATATATCATAATTTTTTTAAATAGATTTTAAAATTAAACATGTTATAATCACATTTCACAATATTATTTTCAAATAATATTTTATATAATCAATGTACACTTATCAAATTTATAGTTTTTATTAACATGTACATACAAAATTAAACATTTTTTTTACCACTTGGGGGATTCCAACCCCCGACAAAAGGTTCAACATGCATCCCTAACTCCACTAGGGCAAACTTGCCCCATAACATATAACATGCACTGAAGAAATATATATCAAAAGTTAAAATATAAATACAATATTAAAAAAACACTTTAAATAAAAAATTAATTATAACTATTTTATAATTCAATGAAAAATTTTCATTTAATTGATTAGTATTTATAGTGTTTTTAATATTATTAATATATTAAAATTTTATATATTTATCATCATTTATTTTATAATATATCATAATTTTTTTAAATAGATTTTAAAATTAAACATGTTATAATCACATTTCACAATATTATCATCAAATAATATTTTATATAATCAATGTACACTTATCAAATTTATAATTTTTATTAAAATGTACATACACAATTGAGCTTTTTTTTTACCACTTGGGGGATTCGAACCCCCAACAAAAGGTTCAACATGCATCCCCAACTCCACTAGGGCAAACTTGCCCCATGACATATAATATGCACTAAAGAAATATATATCAAAACTTAGAATATAAATACAATATTAAAAAAACACTTTAAATAAAAAATTAATTATAACTATTTTATAATTGAATGAAAATTTTTCATTTAATTGATTAGTAAAAATATATTATAATTTTATTCATAGTGTTTTTAATATTATTAATATATTAAAAATTTATATATTTATCATAATTTATTTTATAAAATATCATAATTTTTTAATATTAAATAGATTTTAAAATTAAACATGTTATAATCACATTTCATATTATTATCATCAAATAATATTTTATATCATTTAAGAATCAATGTACACTTATCAAATTTATTGTTTTTATGCATACAAAATTGAACTTTTTTTTTTTGCCACGGTTGGGGGATTCGAACCCCCCAACAAATGGTTTAACATGTATCCCAACTCCACTAGGACAAACTTGTCCCATGATAAATGATATGCACTAAAGAAATATATATCAAAAGTTAGGATATAAATACAATATTAAAAAAACACTTTAAATAACAAATTAATTATAACTATTTTATAATTGAATGAAAAATTTTCAATTAGTAAAAATATATCATAATTTTATTCATCATGTTTTTAATATTATTAATATATCAAAAATTTATCCAAACATGTAACTGATTTCGTTTACCTTGGAGTTTAGTCTAATTTTCACTATATCCGTATGGATATCAATCTAACCAGATAAAAACAAATTCAATCTTATCCAAACCTAAACCGTATCATGGATACCCACACCACTTTATTCCTTCAACTGGACAACCAAGGATTCATATAGAAATAAAGATAAAAAATGAATAAATTATTAAACAAGACAACCAAGGATTCTTATAGAAATAAAAATATTTCCTCAACTTATGTATGTGGATTGCCTATTAAAGATCAACATACCTTCTTGCAACAGTTGAGAGCAATGAAACAAATAAAAATATTTCTTATTTATTTTTAATTTTAACAAATAAAAAGATAGTATTTTTTATTTTAACAAATAAAAAATGAAGAATCTCCTTGAATTTAAATTTGAATTTGAATTTCAATTTGAATTTGAATTTCAATTATTGCAAGTACTAATCTAATCAGGTTATTATTTTTTTATTTTGTTGCAACCCCGTTTGATTCCCAAGTTTTTGCAATCCCCGTTTGATTCCCAAGAAAATCCATCCCCCATTCGTTTTCCGGGAAAATTCATCCTCCTTTGATTTCTGAGAAAGTCCATGCAAAACCCCCTAGAAAAACAAACAAAAAAATGTTTTTTTTTTTTTTTTTGCTCCGTGCTTTCTGGATCTGTTCTAGGGGTCTCTTTGCTTTTGTGCCATTGGATTTAAATTTCACAAACCCTAAATCCACGATTTTTTAGCTAGGCTGAAAAACACAACCTTTCCCCTCAAATCATGATCAGATTACCAAATAGCTTAAGTTTTTTTATAAAAAAAAAAAAAAAAAAAAAATGGATAGATTTTGTATCCTGTGCGCGGGCTGGACTGGTAGGAAATATTAGGAATTTTTTTTTTCCAACTTTCCCACACTTTCTTGGCAACCAAATAGAATCACAACAAGCTGAACCACAAAAAAAATTAAAACTTTCTCCATTATTTTTAGTCTACTCAGTTTCATTGTAAAAAAAAACGAAAACTTTATTTTTTTTACAACTTTCCCACACTTTCTTAGTGACCAAACACAACCACACCACCAAATATAACCACAAAACTTACAGAAAACACCGGGGGCAATGGTTTCTCAGATCTGCACTTCACTTCCTTCCTATTGGTGTTGAGGTAAGGATCTCCACCCCATGATCAGCGTGCAGGATAATGGGTTTTCGGGCAGAGGAGTTTTGATGCATAGAAGAAAATGGGAAGGGAAATGGAAAGAGGGAATGGGTTTTCATATCTCATCCTACGTGTTATCCTACATGTTCAAAAGTGCCGTAGAATTGGAATTATTTTCCAAACTACGATATTTTAAATATTATTTTTCCTAATAGCAGTACATTTATCAAGAATCCCATGAAGTAGCACCACACATGCACTGAGTGGACTATCATAACACTTAACAGGATGTAAAGCTCTCTCAAAAACCCAAGAATGAGAATTATCAAACATTTGAGCATTTTGGGATGCGAGAAAGCTAGCACTTGATTTTTCTAAAGTTTACATCACACACAAAAAGATTTTTAGGCATAGTATTTATATAGATGAAACCATAATGGACATAATCCTAAATTTTCAAAAAATCAATTTTTAGAAGGTAGAAAGAATTAAAACAAATCACAATTTGTAATTAGGAAAAGTATGTTATGAACACTTGAGTGCTTGAGCACCTCTAACGCTTGAGCGTTTTCAAGAAGCGCTTGAATGCTTTCAAGAAGCACTTAAGCACACATAGCACTTGAGTAACAAATAAGAGCTCTTGAATGCTCGACTAATTTTTTGATTTAATTAATTAAAAAGCATTTTAACTCAATTTAAACCTAAAATCCACTTTATACCATATTTTAAACAAATTAGTCTTTCTTGGATCTCTATACTTACCTGTGTTATCTTGAGTTGATTACATAACAACCTTGAATCTTTAATAAATAGTAAGACACGATTAACTAGAAAAGTCATAATCCAAGATGAATGGAATAAAATTTCCAACTTCAACTAAACAACCTAATGTACTAACAATCTATGAGTTATTTTCATAAATCAACTATGGGTCAACTTTTCATACCCATGTGTATACCCATTTTAATAATTAAAGAATACTAAGAAGTGCATAATGTTTTATGTACCTTGGGAAATAAAAATACATGAAATCCTAGTAACTTTAGCATAATAATTTACAAATCAATACCCAAAAATTTTTGTAATGATGTGGTGATTTAGTGGCCACCGTATTGACAATCTATGAATATATATGTTTTTTATTTACAACATTATGGACTCAATTTTTTTATTATTTTATTTTAGGAGTAGATTAATCAGTTTAAGGGAGCGATTTGTATTTTAAAATATTGTAGCCAATTATGGAAAATTTCTGTAGTAAATACTTGTGATATTTAGAGCCCATTTAGGATAACTTCTTATTTTTTATTTTAATTAAAAAAATAAATAGAAAGTTATAGTTAAGGCTTTGAAAGGATAATATTGGTTTTATCAAAGTTTCATTAAACATAAAAAAACTTCTTACATAAACCAAAATAGAAATTCGACAAGAAATAACATTTTTCTAACTTTCAAATCAAGCATTTTCTTTTCTTTTTAATTATGAGCTCTTTGAATAAAATTAATCAAATAGGCATAAAAACGCTTATTGAGCTCAAAAAAGAGCTTGTGACTTCAAAGTAATCAATCCAAACACATCCTTAATAAATTATAAAGAGAATGAATAAACAATGAAGACAAAAGTTTCCATCACTTTTAACTGCTTATGATCACATGCTTTGTTGTGTAGGCAAAAGCTTCAATGTTGATACAAGAACACAAAGATAAAACCAATCCACATACAAAAGGGATGTGAGGTTGTTGAATAACCAATTTTTATAAAAACTTAAACCTGTAGAATTTGAGCTCACAATGTATATCAAGCATTTTAACACCCTCCTTCACATATAGTCTCCATTTTTAGGCTTATAGATGGGCTTAATAAATTGAGAAGATAAACATACAATGGTGATGTTCGAATGCTTGACCTCCGACTGAACAAGGCTTTGATACCATGCTAAATAATCAATTTTTCTAAAAGCTTAAACTTGTAGGAATTTAGGCTCACAATGTATGTCATGTACTCTAATAAAAGTTTTAATGTGGTTCAACCAACCATGCTTATGTTCATGGATGAGAGAGATTATTCTACTACATTATAAAAGATATAAACTCGATACAACTATTGGATTTCAAAACATTCAATGTTTCCCCACTTCTTATATCTACACCTTGAACCACAAGTCTCCTTAATCCATCAAGTGTCTCTAATTCTTTCTCATATTTTTATCTACCACATAATGTTTTCACAAACTCATCTCAATTTTTTAACCTCTTTTCCCTCATGACCTAGAATATTTATGGAGATATTCATGATGACTTTCTTTATTCTATAAGAAAATCTAATATTATAATGAAATATTAATATATGAAATATATGCAATATTTTTTAATAAAAAAATCCATACTAATTAAGAATTTGATACAATTTGCAATAATTTCCACATCCAATCAAATTCCATTACATAAATCTTCTATCACTCTCGATACACGCTTTATACATCACATCCCAAAGAGAGAACAATTAATTCCACCTTCATAAAATCCATTTTGTTATTCTATTATGTGTTTGTGCTCTCTTTAACTCTTTTAGAAATATTTAATCAAGGCTCAAATACTAGTTTATTGTGTCAATAGAAGTTTTAATGCAATTATGTTAATACAAGAATCCAAAGATAACAAATCCACACACAAAGATATGTGAGGTTTTAATATGTTTGACCAACTATGTTTATATCCACAAATGAGAAAGATTATTCCATTATTCTATAGAAAATATTATAAAGAATATAAATCAAGTACAATAATTGAGTTGCAAAACATTTCATGTTTCCCCACTCCTTATATCTACACCCTGAACCATAAACCCCTCTCTCATTCTTCCTCATATCTCTATCTACCACATGTAATCTTCAAAAGTTCATTTTCATCTAACAACCTTTTTGTCTTTATGACTAAAAATATTTATAGAGATATGCCTAATAACTTTAATTTCTTATTGTATTAAAAAAAGCTAATATCATATTAGCATATTGATATAAAAAATATTTTATACAATATTCTTTACAAAAAGAAACATGTACTTATTAGAATTAAATGAGACACTTTGCAACATGTTTGCTAATAGAAAATGAAATTATCTTGAAATTTATGCACTTAACCATTAAACCATTATGATATGAAGCACTCTAAATGTTACAATGTCTACTTTTTAAATCATTATACTAATATTATTACATAGCAAATTTCATTTTTCATTTTTTAAATTCATTATTGAGGAAAATATGTTAATTGCCTCAAAATATATACTTGATTTAATCTACAAATATTTTTTTAATGCCATTTTTAAAAACATACACTCTTTCTCTCATGTGCACTCTAAAGTTCAAAAAAATTTTGTTTATCTTATTATACATCTAAACGAGTAGCTTAGGTGATTCATTATTAGTCTATGTTAGCCTAAAGGTTCTCCTAATCGGGTTTTGATGATAACAAACCATGGTTAAGTGACTAATTGGTTTAATGGTTAAGAATCTCAAGCATAAACTCGAAAATTCATCAAATAACCAAATGGATACAAGATCGAGACGCTTGAAAGACTTGTGATCATAGGAAACTAATGTAAGATGAATGCATGAGTGCATTTAGGATTTTCACACATTTCATGCAACTTAGAAAACTCGGTTTATTCTTTAAAACTTCGATTTCATTAAAACCTGAGTTTTTAACAAATGTACCTTAGGCAAAATGTTATATAATTAGCTTAATAATTGTCCTAAAGACCTTGCCTAAGTGTTAGAAAAGAAAGGAATTGAAAAAGATAGGTTTTCGGGGCCAAAAGGCTCAACTAGTCGAGGCTATGGCCAACCGGTTGAAGAACCGATCGATCGGTTGCCCTCGTCCGGTCAAGGACCGATTGCCCTCGTCCGGTCAAGAACCGGTCAAGGGATGCACAAAAACTTTCTCTCTCCCAATGGCCTTCTCTTCCCGATCGAGGACCGGTCAAGGCAAAGGTAACCTGTCAAGCATTAAATGCTCCAACGGCTAGTGAACCGGTCGACCCCTAGCTCGAACGGTCAAGGTTACCTTTTGCTGTTTTTGACTCCCGAGCTTAGAAACCTATAAATTGAGAGCTCCACTTCATTTATTGACAAGAGAACGCTTACAATCAATTGTCTACCTACCTGTTCTTGACCAAAAATCTCTCATTTCTTTCTTAGTGCATTAAATCATCACTTGCATATCCTTTAGTGCACTCTTGTGTGTCATCCTAGCTTTGTCATGTATTTGAGTTATCCTTAAGCTAGGTTGAGGGATTTTTTCTTGTAAAATCTAAGTGTTGAAGCCTTCAAGAGGTTTGAATCTTGAAGAGATTGTGTAAGAGCCAATTGGAGCCGGAATCCAAGTGTAAAAAGATTAGAAGCTTGATTGAAGCTTCAAGTTAGTAGAACTCTCACTCGGTTAGGAGATTGAGGAAAGTGGACGTAGGCAAGAAAGTGTCGAACCACTATAAAACCCGAGTTTGAATTTTCTAACTCTATCTCTTTATTTTGTTTATATTCTGCTTGAACTTGTTGTGATTGAAAAGATTTTAAAAGATTTTTTCTTAATTAAGCATAGCTTTTATTTTCTCAGTCTAATTCAAATAAAATGGTTGTATGATAATAGTAAAACCTAAAATTTCTTTTTTTTTTTTTTTTTCTCAAATGTGTGTTGGAGATTAGGATTCTTTAAGTTTATTTTCATCTCCATCCCAAATAACAATTTAAACATGGTGGGACAAATTAGTTTATATTGAAATATAATAATAGTTTTTTGTGCAATTACTCATAATATGGGAGAATTTCACTACTCCCATTCCACTGTTAGGGTGCGTTCAATCTTTAGACAGCGAAGATTGTTATAAGGCTTACAAATATTGGTCTAGTAGTTGGGTTCTTTGTCCAGTTGTCATGAAATAATTTCGGGAAACTTGTGTTTTGGGTTAGTAATATGAAAAATATATGAAATTGGAAACCCAACTTTTGACTTTTTAATATAACTATTCTAATCCCAAAAATAATATGGGATTCATGCACTCTCAACTTAGTTGTTAGTCTATATCCAAATTGCCCTCTTATTTCCTCCAGCTCAACTTCCACATCAGATAATAAATAAATAAATAATATAAAAAAAATTGAAAAACATCCTACATTTTTCTCTCTACCCTAGTCAACACTAACGTTGAATAGAAGATTCCATCCTCTATCTACTTCTCTTTGTCTTGAAACCCAAAAATATAGAAACCCTAACACCTTTCCTTGTGTTGATCTGAATCTGAAAAATCCAAATCCCATAAAAAAAAAAAAAAAAAAAAAAAAAATGAACCTCTTATTTTACCAAATATTCCCGGAATCACAAGAATACGGTGAAACTTAACCCTAACCTTTTCTTGTCAGAACTAGACGATGCAGATCGAAGGGCATGGGATACCCATCATCATCGACTTCTTTACATATGTTTCAGTCGCACTGCACTTTCTAAGCTCTTTCATTTCCAAACATAAGTTTCCCATTGGGTATTACCCAATTTCAATTTGGTAGCATCGTCTGTCCCTTCACAAACAATGTTTTATCTATAATAAAGAGACGAAATGGTGGCTTCAGCTATATCAGTTTCCTTGAGTTTCTCTATTGTTTCTCACAACATGTCTTCATCTATTTCATTCTTTTATCTCAGGTTGAATTGAATTTTGTTTTGTCCACAACTTCATTTTTTTTTTTTCCTTCTGTTTGCTAACAATACTTTTTTGATATCTTGTTAATTGGTTCTATTAAGAACGAGGTTGTTGTACATTGTGAGAATGTAAACCTAGATTAAGATTCATTTGGGGTTCGACTAAATGTTCACTTGATTTAATAACAGTTCTTTTTAGCTCATTACCCCCAATTTGTAGTATACATTGTGTTAATTTGACTTCATTGTCCTAGTTTCTTGAGGACTACGACAGAAGCAAAAATAAATGATGATATTGATCAAGTGATCATGCTAACTGCATATTGATTGAATTTAGATATTTGTTTTAAAAGATGTTAATTAGCACCTAAACATGACTTCTTCTTTTTCCCTTTCAAATTGAAAGTATATATTGAGATAGTAATTATTCAAGTTAAATATGGCGTTGTTTCTAGGATTATTTAGTAAAACTTTTGGGTTAAGTCTAAAGGTTGACAAACGGGATTGCCATATTGGTAATCCGAGGTGCACTTCTTTTATCCTTCTGCTTAAATTGTTGCGTCATGCATTATTTTAAGACTTTTCAACAAATTGAAATTATAAAAAACATTTTTAATGGTGGTGGTGCTAGTTATTTTTTTGGTGTTGTGAGTATGCTACTTTCATGTTGATGGTTTCACTCAGAAAAGTTATGTTTACACATGAAATTGAATTCTTTCTAAAGGTAGTGTCACTTATCATTATTGCCATGACCATCATTTTTATCATTATTTAATATTTGTTGTTATGAATATCACAATCTCTATTACTACTTATTATGGGAAACCTAGGCTATATTCACTAAAGAGTTGGAGTAATCCTTAGTTGCTTAGAAACTTTTGGAAGATTATCATCAATAGACTTAGTTACAGGAGCTTTTAAATTGTTTTCTTTATAGCCTATTAAAGTTGAGGAGGGTTACATTTTGCAAATCTTCGGTTGTTGCCCTATTGGTTGTGTACATTTTTATAAGATCATTGGTTTTTTACATATAAGCATGAGAATGAGAATTTTCATGGTTGGAGAAGAAACAAAGAGGAAAATTCCTAGCCAATGACTAAAAAATTAGAATTTAAAGGGTGTTGAATAAATATAAGGGATCGAAGTGTGTGTGTGTGTTGGAATTGCATATATACCTTGTGGACAGTATAACTGTACATGGAGTTCAAGCTTCATTTTGATGAATTTCAAGTTAAATAACCTGCTTTTGCAAGGTGTTAGTTGAAGGTCAACAATTTTGTAATTAATTGGGCTTAAGGAAAAGCCATAATTGCACTACACATGATGTGTGGAGTTAGGGGAAATAGATGATGATTGTAGGCCTTGTGACACATCTATTAAATGATGGGGCACAACTAGATTGAGGCAAATTATTGTATTTTTATTATTTTTTCCATTAAATTTGCCAAAATCAGTGATGTATACTTTAATGCACTATGTGTTTAATTAGTGTGGTCAATCGGTTAACATATGGTATAGTGGTGATTATACCTTAGGTACTACCTTAGTAACCTTTAGGTACCATCTTAATCTACCTTAGGTACTATCTTACTTAAACTTGGGTACTAACCTATGTGAAGCCCCGAAACTTCATTTATGAGCCATAATCACAACATTAGTAAACATTGGGTAGTTCTTTTGCCAACCTTAGGCAATCGGTTTGTGGAACCATATGACCCACATGTGGCATTCAATCTTAATGGAACTTAGAACATATTTGGTGCCACATAGAACTGAGCATGGCATTAGATGTTAAATTAGTGAGGTCGGTTGGTTCACCTTTGGTCTAGTGATGACAGTCCCTTAGGTACTACCTTAACCATCCTTAAGTACTATCTTAATCAACCTTAGGTACTACCTTAGTGAACTTTAGGTACTACCTTAACATACCTAGAGTACTACTTGTGTGAACCTTAGCAAACTTCATTTGTGAACATTAGGTGTTCATTTGCCAATCTTAGGCAGTTGGTTTGTTAAGCGTAGGACCCACAAGTGGTTTTCAATCCGAACAGAACTTACAACATATTCGGTTCCACATAGAATTGAGCATGGCATTATGTGTTAAATTGGTGTGGTCAATTGGTTCACCTTTGGTATAGTGGTAACTATACCTTAGATACTACCCTAGTAACCCTTAGGTACTACCTTAAGCAACCTTATATACTACCTTAGTGAACCTTAGGTATTACCTTAATGAACCTTGGGTACTATCTTAGTAAACCTTAAGGACTACCTTAATGAACCTTGGGTACTACCTTAACGAACCTTGGGTACTACCTTAGTGGACCTTGGGTACTACCTTAGTGGACCTTAGGTACTGCCTTGGTGAACCTTAGGTACTACATTAGTGAACCTTAGATATTACCTTGGTGAACCTTTGGTATTGCTTTGATGAACCTTAGGTACTGCCTTGGTGAACCTTAGATACTACCTTAATGCACCTTGGGTACTACCTTAATGCACCTTGGGTACCACTTTAATCAACTTTGTGTACTACCTTAATGCACATTGGGTACTGCTTTAATCAACCTTGTGTACTACCTTAATGCACCTTAAGTACCTCATTTGTGAACCTTATGTAGTTCCTTTGTCCACCATAGGACTTATCTTTGGCATTCAATGATGATACAATCCATGATTTCAAGATCAATTAAGAAAGTGTTTAAGTATTTAATTATGATTGTGGAAATACCATAGTTACTACAATTTTACTTATGATTGTAGTTATATAGGCTTTGTTCTACATCACTCATACTATGACCCCACACAAAATGCCTTGTTTTTTTTTTTTTGTTGTAAATTGGCTATTATACTTGATTTCTACTTGCATATAATTTATTTTTTTACCTAGTTTTTAATTATCTTAAAAATATTGTTTTTCCCAGCCCTCTAGCACTATGCATATGGTCTTGATTGCATTCTTCTTAAAGTAGATGATGTTTACTCTATGAGTCTTTGAAAATTTTATGCAAATTTCATTTTCATACCCTACAGCTGCAAGGTTGGTCATACTATTGGGAATAAACTTCTGGATTGTTTGGTCATGGTGGTATGCAAACTTATGTCTTCCCCCTTAAAGTAGGAACTAATGAAATGTTCAAAAGTGTTTATTTCTCTACTTTACTTGTGCCTATGGTGCATTCCTCTACAACACAATATTGTTAGTCATCAAGAGTATGTCATTTACTCTATAGTCATCCTGATCCACACTTCCTGAATTAGACTATTTTATTTTGTGATGATTGATAGATAACATTTTTTTTGTTCATTTTTACCTTTTAGCTGTTTTTCAAAGCAGAGGTCCATGAGGACGGCAAAAATGCAAAGACAGAAGATTTGTGGAGTATTCGTTCAAAAGAATCTGGCATTCAAGTGAAATCAATTATTGACACTTGGATAAAGTAAAAATAATATCTTATTATTTTTGTAAAATCCAAACATGCTTTTGTTATAGGTTTTTACATTATATGTACTTATAAATTCATATATTTGATGTATTGCTTGAGTAGTGCAATCCTAGGTTATGTTATCTAGTTTGTTTGTTGAGGGACAACGGATTCTTCCAATAATCTTATGTATTGGTTCACATAACAGAAGCAAAATTTTCCTTGTGGAAAAACAAGTTAGAACAATGGATATATCTTAACCGCTTTATTCTTATTATTTTAATTCGAGTTCATCCAAGGGAAATGATCATTGCAAATGCAAAAATCACTCATAGGTTAAAATTAACATTTAGTATACTATTTTCTATAGTACAAACTCTAAAATAATTATTTTGTTTGATAATCCCGCTTGGCATAGGTTAAGAATTCCTAACCCACTCTCGAATTAGACATATCGATAGATGAATAACCTATCCAAATTGCAAAAATAGTAAGATTTGATCAATTTGCAGGGGAATCCATTATTTAGCACAATCTGCACTTCTACATGTAGCTTATCTCTAAATTCTTGGAAGTTAGATTTGAAGAATTATTACAAAAAATTTATGTTCAAATCACTAGTGTTTACTTCAAAAGATTTTATCAATTTTTAGAATTATATGTTTTAAAGTTATCATCCTTTAGATGTGTAAAAGAAGGCATTAGGCAACATGTTCTGCATTTTTAAGTCATATTCCATGCTTTTATTATGTCCAAAAAGTTGCAGAGCATGATTGAATAAGAAAAAATAGGTTGTCTTGATAGTTGGTTAATCTTACAATGGATGATGGACAAAGAACAAATCTAAACCAAAAGAAATGAAATCCCGTTCCTTATAAAATGGGGTTATTTATTTTTGGCAAAAATTGACGATGATGCCTTAGTGACATCTGGTTTTTGAATATTGGTGGCATGGGAAATGTTATTTTACTAACATTCTTTTACGGCTTCATCTTCTAGATTCCAAGATCACTTTAGTCTAACCCTTAATCTTTTCCTACCATCCATTTTTTTTGCAAGGAAGATTGAAGAATCTGCAAAAAGGTGGAACAAAATCTTAAAATTTTCTTTTCTTTCAACCAAACAAAACACAATAGAAAAAGTATCTCTTTTCTCAAACCAAGACCTTTTCAAATATTTATTCCAACACACACCTAATGAACAAACCAAAAACACAACCAAAACAAACAAGCTCTTGTGTATCAATACATTTATTCAATCTTATTTTATAGATGATTTGATCACATATGTGTAAGAGGACAACTTCATCTCTAATTTGATAGCAGCAACCGACTAATCATTAGCTTGTTGGTGACCACATTTCAGGAACTGCTTCCTTTATTGTTTCCAACAATGCAAACTTTGTAACCTATATGATCCGAATAATTTATTTTTTGGGTTCAAAAATTGTTTGTAAATCATTAAATTGAAAGAGTTGTAGCATCTTGAAAATTTCATATACTTTATAATAACTATATATACCTCATAGTGTTCATCAAGGCCACTAGATTTGTAGTGAACAACACCTAATTTCTTTAAGGTATAGTCTCTCATTGTCACTTTGTTGGCTTTTCGATGTTGAATAGTTGATTCACAAGTCTGCACGAAGTTACAAAAAGAATCAGATGTGGAAAATTTGTTAAATTTTGCAGCGTGTAATTTAACATTTTGATATACAGACATGTATTTTTCATGGTTGAAGTTGGTTGGATGGGAATAATGAGAAGATTTGTTTGAAAAATATTTTCAAAGATTATCCCTTTTATAAACTATGTAAATTTTGTATGATCATGTTGACTACTTTGTGATTTTCAAATGACAAGAGACTAAAGAAAAGGTAGTTGAGGAAGACCAATAATGTAGTCTTTGGATGGTTGCAGGGGAGGCATGTTAGACCACTAGAAAATTATTGGAGGGCACTTTTCATTTTTTGTAAGAACATTATAAATTTATAATATAAGATCCAATAGTTATATAATTCACATATTCTATCTTGGTGGGGTTTGGTTCAAAAGCTCACCTATATTTTGAGCTATAAAGGTTCACACCTATAGATGATTAGAATATTTTTTTTTCCAAGTATTGTAATGTTCAGAATCCTCAAATTTTGTATATGGTCATCTTTAATAACCCATTTGGAGGTGGGGAGAAGAGTAACCAACCATAAAATATAAAAATAAAAAACAGTCATGGCATAGGACTTGAGCTTTGGGTTCTTCTCCAGGGGAACCTTTGAGTCTTTCAAGAATGAGAATAGTTTTTTAGCTTATGGAGCAATCTCAATTATTCTACAAAAATTGAATCCAACACTTCCCAATCAAAAACCAAAACTTTATTCAATTTTTATACATCATCAAGAAATAAGGTAATTATCAATGTGTGGAGAAGAATAAGGGAGGACATTTTTTACATTAAAAAAAACATCAGCCAAGAGTGTATGAAGACCCAAATATTTTTGGGAATAAAGTTCTTAATTTGAAATAAGAATAGTTGGGTTCATATTTTCATAATAATATTTTAATATGGGAGGATAATAACCAAAGTTTCCAATAATTTAATGGAGCTGTTGACAGGCAACGTGTGGCAGGGAACAAAATGTCGGCACGTACTTTGATGCAGACTATTGGTTCAACAATGCGTTGACTGAGCTTAACACTGAGGTGATCTGAAAGTTCTCTTTCTGAGATTGTTCAATCCAGAGATCCAACACTAAGCAACAATGGATGATGCAATAGTCCTGTATCCAGCTCCACTCATCGGCCATGTGGTGTCCATGATAGAGCTAGGCAAGCTCATCCTTCGCCGTTACTCCCACAGATTCTCCATCACCATTCTCCTCTCCACTGGCCCTTTTGACACCCCGGCCACCACCTCTTACATTGACCACATCTCCCAAACCAATCCTTCTATCTCTTTCCACCGCTTCCCCTATCTCTCGGTCGACACCTCTTCTTCCACTCGCAGTATCGTCGCTGTCTTCTTTGAATTCTTCCGTCTCAGTGCCTCTAATGTCCTCCATTCTCTCCAGCAACTCTCCAAAACTTCCACCGTTCAGGCATTCATCATCGACTACTTTTGCGCTTCAGCTCTTCCTGTTGCTCGTGACCTTGGAATTCCCACTTTCCACTTCCTCACCGGCAGTGCTGCTGCTGTTGCGGCTTTCCTCTACTTTCCGACAATTCACAAACAGTATGAGAGCAGCAATAAGAGCTTCAAGGACATGCCCACTACCTTTATACACTTTCCTGGGTTGCCTCCGCTACAAGCCACTCGAATGCTTCAACCATGGCTCAACCGAGACGACCCCGCCTATTATGATATGCTACACTTCTCAGAGCTTTTGCCAAAATCCGATGGACTTTTGATAAATACAATCGATGACCTGGAGCCAATAGCCGTTAAGACAATCAGGGAGGGGACATGTGTTCCCAATGGGCCAACTCCTCCAGTTTACTGCATCGGCCCTTTGATTGCTGATACTGGTGAAGATGAAAGCAATAGTGCTGGTAGTATAGCTCGCCATGGTTGCTTGTCCTGGCTTGACACACAGCCAAGTCAGAGTGTTGTCTTCTTGTGCTTCGGGAGCAACGGAGCGTTCTCGCCCGCTCAGGTGAAGGAGATAGCTAATGGACTAGAAAGAAGTGGCAAGAGATTCTTGTGGGTGGTGAAGAACCCACCATCCAACGACAAAAGCAATCAGATTGCAGTGACGGCCGATGTTGATTTGGATGTTCTAATGCCAGAGGGGTTCCTGGAAAGAACCAAGGATAGGGGAATGGTGGTGAAGTCATGGGCGCCGCAGGTGGCGGTGTTGAACCACCCATCGGTAGGTGGATTTGTAACCCATTGCGGGTGGAACTCGGTGTTGGAGGCAGTGGTCGCAGGAGTGCCAATGGTGGCATGGCCTCTATATGCTGAGCAGCATCTGAATAAGGCTGTTCTTGTGGAGGATATGAAGATGGCTATTGGAGTGGAGCAGAGGGATGAGGATATGTTTGTGAGTGGAGCTGAGGTGGAGAGGAGAGTGAGAGAGTTGATGGAGTGTAAAGAGGGGAGGGAGCTGAGAGAAAGAAGCAGGAAGATGAGAGAGATGGCTTTGGCAGCTTGGAAAGAGGGGGGTTCATCCACCACTGCCCTTGCCAAATTGGCTGATATCTGGAGTCAAGATTGATTGGAATGTATCTGAATCTAGCTTGCTTTTATCTTTGTAATTAGAACAAATCTATATATGTTTGAATCTTTGCTTCTTCCTATCAGTGAGCAGTTGGACGAGAAACATTGTGTAACTCATCATCAAGAAAAGTTACTAAAAGACTCAAAACACAAACACTCCTAAAATTAATGCTTGATAATGAATGGGCAAAGGAGAAGATCATAGGGTCATTCATAATCAACAAAGGTAATTTGGGTTTTCAAATATTGTTGACATTTCAAAACATGATATTTCTATACAATTAGTAGCTGATAATGGATGATCAAAGGATGGTTTGATATAGGATTGATAAAAATAAAAAATTAAATTAAATTAAATTAAAAAAATTTTAAAAATTTTAAAAATTTAAAAATTTAAAAATAAAATAAAATAAAAGAGGAAGGGCAAGTAAGGTCTTCTAAGGATAATTATAAGGACTTTGGTATAAAAGAAATGGGTAGATGGGCAAAGGATAATCACCCTTATTCCTGTATCAACTTTATACCAAAGAGTTGAATTTCTCCATCATATTTGTCAGACTCCTTGAAGCTGCTGGAATAAAAGGATAATTATCCATATAAAGTTGATAAAGAAATGGGTGGATGGCAGCAATGTAGGCTCGTGAGTCGTCCCGTCCCATCCCATCACATCACATCCCACATCCCATCTCAATTATTTAGGTTTATTTTCATTATCATCTTAAAATAATAATAATAATAATAATAATAAATATAACAAGTAAGCCAAGTTTTTTTAATATTTTTAAAATTTTATCTAAAAAAATTTATAAATAATAAATATTATAAACGTTTTATAACTTTTTTTTATGAGAAATACTTTTAATTATATATGTGTTAAAAAGGAAAAATTAAAAAAAATTGAATTAAAATAATTTTTTATTTAATTATATATATAAATGGGGTGAGGAGAGAGGAGAAAAGGTAAAAGTTGAACCAATTTTGTCTCGAAGTTGAAAAACCTTTTGAAATTCGTTTCAAAATCATTTATTTTTATCTCTAAATTGTCTTATTAAGGATATACGGGTATATAACATTTGTTTTATCTTAACTAGTAACAATTAATATCCTTTGTTGAATAGTGATGAAAAATTTGTGTGGTGGGTTAGTAATTTGCTTTTTTTTTTGGAAAAAAAAATTTCTAGATCGGGTTTTAATACTATACTATTCCATCCATTTAATTAAAAAATTAAATAAAAATATTTTAATATCAATTCTTTCCATTTTTCTTTTTATGTTGTATAAAATAAAATATAAGTTTATCACTCATAATAATAAAATAGTAAATTTATGAAATTTTGTTTTATAAATTATACTTATTTTAGTATGATTAAAAGTTAAAGAAATAATAATAAACAGCTTTTAAACAAGGTGAAATGGGCATGGAAATCCCAAACCCATTCCATCTCGTCCGGATATGGATTTGGAATAAACATAAGAATATGTAAAAAAAAATGAGAATATATTTAAGAAAAAGTCAAAATGGGTTTGACCAACTTGTTGCTCTCCAACATCGAATATCCATGTTGAACCCTATTTAAGGAGAGATATAGAATCATCCACGTAAAAAGTAGAAAGGCACTCTCATAAATATTTTCATAAATCTAGAGGAATAAAAAAAATAAAATATTAACATTGATTCTCACAATATTTGAAAATCAAATATTGATAATATTTAATTTTGATAATATTTGATTTTCAAATATTTAATTAAATATTATTTGACTCTCTTAATTTAAGAATATTTTCCTATATGTTAGAAATAGTGTTTATTTCTTCCCTTGTATAAACCATATATATTTTTGTATAAAGTTCCAAAGAAAGAAATTGAAATTTCATCGCCAACTGATCAAACTTTACATGGTATTAGCCAAAAAGAAAAAATGTCTTCTTCTTTATCACTTTCTTCTTTCCCAAACATAGAATCTGAACTCAATATTCTGTCATTTTATCAATGCTCTAGTTTCATCTTTATCAAGTTAAACACCACAAATTTCCTACTATGGCAAAATCAAATCACTCTCTATCATCTATTAAATGGAGAAAAACCTACTAAAGAAATTAAGGATGATGAGGGAAACAAAAACCCTAACCCGTACCAACTATAAATGTTTTGAGTATGATCTTTGATGTTGAAACGGCATATAGAGTGTGGATGTCTCTTGAAAAACAGTTGTTTCCCATTACAATGGAAAAAAAAAATGAATCAGAAAAATATGTTTATGACTCTCAAAAATGGTTATAGTCTCTTAAAGAATATTTAAGAAACTTTAAAAATACATGTGACAATCTCAATGCAATCAACAAGTCAATTTCAGATCAAGACAAAGTTTTCCGGTTTGCTATGGCTTAAGACAAAGGTACGGAATTTTTTGACTTGCTATGTTTACTAAACTACCCATTCTTCCTTTAAACAGTTTGTGCTAGCTCTTCAAGGATATGAACAATCACTCATCGCCTAAAAGAAGGATGAGAAAATGTTCTTAGAGCATGATGAAGTTTTCTTTGGATAATGAGGTTGTGGCCGAAGTGGTCGAGTGGGTAAAAGAAATTTCAACTCGAAGGGAAGAGATTCACACCTACTAGCTCAAATAATGGCAATAAGGTAACTTGTCAAATATGGAAAAAGACCAAACCATTTTGCTATTAATTGTTGGTATAGGTTTGATTATTCCTATCAACCTAATGATTTTCCACAAGCCCTTGCTACTTTTGCTATGAACAAATCAAAGAATAAGTCCTTTATTATTGTTGATTCTAGTGCTACCTCACATATGATAAATGATGTAGGCAATTTTTTTCATATTAAATTATATGATGAGAATGATGTTATTTATGTTAGAGCTAGAAATAGTCCACCAATTTCTCATAATGAATATGCTTGTGTTCTTACAAATGAAGGAAAATTGGATTTAAAAGATGTATTAGTAATCCCTAATTTGATGAAAAAGAAAAAAATGGTTATCTATTGGAAAATTTACCGCAAATAATCTATGTACCTTTAAATTTTCTTCATCTACCATTACTGTTAAAAACCAAAATCAAAGGACGGTAGTGAAGGGCTATAAAAAAGGATGACTATATACTCTGAATGGAAACTATCAAGAGATATTTAGTGCAATAAAGAAAGGTGGTTCTTCATCAATTTTGCATCAACGACTTGGACATCCAAATTCGAAGATTTTTTTCTTGTTAAAGGAAAAAAAAAGTTATTGATATTGGGTAATTAAACCTTTTATCTACGACCATAGATTTCATGATCACGTGTCCTTAAAATTACCCAAGGGGACACACTATAAAAAATGGGACAAATAATGTGAAAATGGTGCGAAGAATATGAAAAATGATACAAACATTGTGAGGAAAGATACAAAGAATATGAAAAAGAGTATGAGCAATGTAAGAGAGGGTGTAAAAAAGGGTACTCTCTTACATTATTCATACCATCCCTTATATTGTTTGTATCCTTTCTAATAGTCTTTGTATCATCTCTCACGTTCTATATATCCTTCCTCACATTGTTAGGATTTTTTTCTCATATTTTTTATACCTTCCTTCACATTATTGGTACTCTTTCTCATATACTTTGTATCATCTCTTATATTATTTGTATCATTTTTCACATTATTCGTACATTATCTTATATTTTTCATACTCTACCTCACATTTGTTGTACTCTTTCTCTCTTATTATTCATACCCTTTTTTACATTGTTTGTACCATTTCTTATATTATTCATATCCTCTCTCACATTATTTGTATCAGCTCTTACAATTTTATTTTATTTTATCATCTCTCACAATATTCATATCATCTCTCACATTATCCATACCATACCTCGTATTACTTGTATCCTCTCTTACATTCTTTGTACCATCTTTCACATTGTTCATACCTGTCTCGCATTTTCCATGCCCCCTCTCACATTTTTTGTATCTTACCTCACATTATTCATACCTTCTTTCATGTTCTTTGTATCATCTCTCATATTGTTTGCACCCGTCTTACATTATTTGTATCTTCTCTCATATTATTTGTACCATTTCACATTCTTTACACATTTCCTCACATTATTCACTCTTTCTCACACTTTTCATACCCTCTTTGGCATTATTCATACATTGTTTCACATTTTTTTATACCTTCTCTAACATTAGTCGTACCCTCTCTTTCATTTTTTGTATCCTCCCTCACATTATTTGTACTCTTCCTAATCATATTGTGCGTACTCTCCCTCATATCATTCGTACCCCCTCTCACATGGTTCATATCATTTCTTACATTTTTTACACCCTTTTTCACCTATTTGTTTTATAATAAAAATATGATTTAAAATTTAAAAATGTCATGAATAATATTTTAATTAGAATCCTTAAAGTACAAAAAAAAATGACATAAAAAATTGAAATTATTACAAATATGACTAAGTTAACTCAATTTGACTAATAATAAAATTATGGGAAAATTGTGTTTTGGGCCTAGCTGAGCCCAAAAATTAATGTATGGTCCATATAAGTTTCATATTTAAGCCCAACACCCAATAAAAGAGTGGAAATTGAGAGTAAGGATATTGTCTTTAAAAAATCCCTAAAATACCCTTTATTATTAAATGAAAAAACTAACCAATCACCTCACCTTTCTCATTCTTTCTTTGACTCTTTTGCCCTTCTCTCACCTATTTAATAGTGGAACCAACTTGAATCATTTTTCTTCATCAAATATGAAAGATGGTTAAAAATTATTACTACCAAATATATTTTTGAAGTGAATAACTTTTCAATACCTTATCAAATATTATTCTTTTTTTCAAACTTACATAATATATAATAAATATCATTCTTTATTTCAAACATATATTATTTCTTATATATATTAAATAATTTTTAAACACCTCCTAAAATATTAGTATTATTTGTTTACTCTAACTTGTAAATTAGATATTATCAAATATTATATTTTTTCAAATTTATAGAACATATAATAAATACTTTTTAAATACCTCATAAAATATTATTAATCTTTTTTTCTAACTTGCAAATTAGACACATGGTGTTTATTATTTTTTTGAATATAATGTAAATACTCACATGCATATATATATATATATATATAATATTAATCAAGAAGACAATATTTATAATACTAATTTACCAACCTTCCAATAATTTTGAAAATGTAAATAGAGTAATTGACCGAATTAAAGTCTTCAAAAATATTCAAAATTTCTCCATTCCAAAATTACCTAATTGCTCTCCACACTAATCCTAAATATTTTTTAATAAAGATTTAAATATTTAAAACCATTAAAATAAATACTTTCTTATTAAAGCAATTTTTTCAAAGTAATAAGATAAAAATCATGAAATCTTCAAAACTATAATAACAACAAATATTTTTAACTTTAAAACTAATTTCATAATTTAAATTAATGATTTTAAAAAATAAAAATGTTATAAAAATAATTTTTTTTATTTTTAATGCCATTTAAATATGATTTTTTTAATCTCTATTGATAACAATGAAATTATATTTACAAAGGCAAAATAGTAAAAATATATATTTCATTTAGTTTGCTTATAATGAACAATTCAAACATGATTAATTTTAATTTTATTTCCTATGTGTTAATTTTTGTAGATAATGTCTTAATGACATAGTTTGGTAAAAAAAAAGAAAAACAAAATTATCAATAATCGTTTTAATGTCAAATTCAAGTTATTTAAAAATCGTATAAAACTAACCTATTAGAAGCCTTATACACCCTTGTACACTTAGCACATTTCCCTTGTACAGTTAGTGTAATATCCTTGTACAGTTAGTGTAATACCTTTGTACAATGACACAAATTTCATATATCTCCTAATTTATATATCTATGTAGGTGTATTAATCATATTTTCAATGGTTTGGCTGAGAAAATGGTGGATGACTTAGGGTCAATTTTTTTCCCCAAATATCATTATTGGGAAAAATATTAGAATTTTCATGTAAGAGTTAAATAAAGTGAATGACATAGGTGTACAATCATTGGGTGACAAGAAAAATAAAAAAGTAGTTTAGAATCAATTAAAATCATTCACAAAGGGTAATATTGTACACCTTTGTATAATTAGTACATTTCCCTTGTACAGTTAGTATAATACCCTTGTACAATGACACAAATTTTATATTCCTCCTAAGTTATGTGTCCACGTAGGAGTGTTTAACCATATTTTCAATGATTTAGTTGAGAAGATGGTAGATGATTTAAGGTCAAAAAAAATTTTCTCCAAATATTATTATTATGGAAAATATTGGAATTTCCATGCGGGAATTAAATAAAGTGCATGACATATATGTACAATTCATGAGTGCTAAAAAAAATAAAGGAATGACTCATAATCAATTATAATATTTCACAAAGGGTAGCATTGTACACCTTTGTACACTTAGTACATTTTCTTTATACAGTTAGTGTAATACAATTGTACAATGATGCAATAAATAAATAAATAAAATTTATTATTTTTTTATTTTCATATAAAAAAAAATAGTACTAAACAAGGTTTTCAATTTCATTTTAAAAAATAGTTTTCATTTTTTTATTAAAAATATTTTCAAAAAGAGACAATATAGAAAATAAAAATTATTATTAAAAATAAAAAATAAAAACTAGAAAAATATTTTAAAACCAAACTCAAATATAATCTATATAATTTTTAACTACTTGTTTTCATCTAAAATAAGTAAATATACATTTCAACCCTTTTATATAAGAAAAATTCAATCTCTACTATGTATTGATATAATCCACTTCTAAAGTTTGGTCATATGAAAACATTTTAATTGAGTACTTAAAATAAAAACTTTCCAT
This sequence comes from Vitis riparia, assembly GCF_004353265.1. Taxonomy (NCBI): domain Eukaryota; kingdom Viridiplantae; phylum Streptophyta; class Magnoliopsida; order Vitales; family Vitaceae; genus Vitis; species Vitis riparia. The sequence continues at coordinate 32,156,138 of NC_048448.1, read as the reverse complement.
CCATCCTCTTTCTTTCTTTTTCTTTTTCTTATTTTAATAAATTTTCAATTAATTCAAATCATTAAAATAATTCCTTAATAAACAAATTTGTAACATTTCATATAACTTATTACTAAAAGTCATGTTCAAAAAGTTATTAAAATAAGGAAGAAAGAAGATTAAAAAAAAATAAACATTTTATTTTATAATAGTAAAAAAAAACTTTAAAAAACTTTTTAATATAAAAAAAAATTAAAATAGTGAATATATTTATTTTAAATAGTATTTTAATCATTAAATTATTTACTTCTAAAATATAAAAGATAAAAATAAATGTAAAATGTAATTTTTATTTATTTAAATTAATAATTTTTTAGAAAGTATTTTCCAAAATAGTCTTTGAATCATTAATATGATTTTTGTTTATTTATAATTTAAAAATTTAAAAATAATTTTGATTTTTCAATTATTTATAAAAGAGTTTAAAAAAATAATGAAAAATCCAAAAATTGTTAAATAAGAAAGAATAGTGGCATGTGAAGAGTGGTAGAATAAAGACAAAAATGAATCAAGTGGGTACTTTTGTCTATTCCCATCTCATATCCTTGAAATCAATTATAGGTGTTTAAAGGACCCTTTATTAATTACCAAAGCCAAATGGGTCTAAAGCCCAATTCTCCCTAAAATTATAAAAAATTCTTAAATCTAAATCAATTAAATATTCAAATACTATTTAACATTTAAATAGCACTTATATTATATCAAATATTATCCAGAGACTTTTAATCACTTGAAGAGTATTCTTCAAGAAATACATTTTTTTTTTTATTTCCTTCTTCAAAACATGTCAAACTTAATCTTCCAATTTAATCTATAAAAACTCTCATATCACATGTTTTCCAAACAATATGCTAATCATAGCAATTTAAGTTTCATATTCAATTATTATCTCTTTTTGTGTATTTAATTAATGAGAATACAATGCTAGTTTGTAGAATTTTCTTATTTTAGACAAGGGTTAGACATCCTATTCAATAGGAGGCAATATATTATGAGATGCATGCGATTTTCTCTCTTCAAAATATTGAAATTTGTTAAAAACAATTAATTGATAACAAATACGACTAAGGCATCTCAAATAGACTAAGGATAAACTCATTAAAAAAATTCAAAATTTAAATCCTATTAATCATTAAATATTCAAATACTATTTAACGTAAAACTTCTACCAACAAAAAATATCAAATATTACTTTAACACTTTTAATCACTTGAAATCCTTTATAGGGATGGCAATGGAGCAGGTTTTTTCGGGTACCCACCCTGTCCCGCCCCTAATGGGACAAGTTTCAATTTTAATAAATGGGTTTGGGATGGGTTTGAAATTTTTTTTTAAAACCCAAGGCAAGTTCAGATGTTGGTTCGAGTATTGCCTTGTTTCGTCTCATCCCAATTATATATAAAATTAATTTTTTTTTAATTAATTTAATTTAATTTTTATTTTACTATTTTTAATATATATAGATAATAATAATAAAAATTAATAAAATAAGTTATAAAAAAATATAATATATTTAACTATTTATAAAATATATTTATTTTAATATAATTAAAAATTCAAAAAAAAAATTAAACAGGGCAAGTCAGAGCGGGTATGAGAATTTATCATATTAGCCCCGTTTAAGTTTTTAAATGGGATAGAGACGAGAATTATTTTGAATAAATGGGGCAGAGTTGGGATGGGACGACCCGTCTCAAACCCACCCCATTGTCATCCCTAATCCTTCCTACAATATCTTCTTCAAGATTTTTTTTTTTTTTTTTTTTTTTTTGTCTTCTCTTCTTCAAAACATATGATCAATGAAAAAAAAATATAAAAATATTGAATTAAAAACAAATTAATAACAAATATGACTAAATTATCTCACTGATAAACTCATAAAAAAATTCCAAAACCTAAATATTATGAATCATTACATATTAAATACTATTCAACATAATGTTTCTACTTACAATGTTACATTTAGATGAAAAAAAAAGTATCAAATCTTCCTAGTATCTTTTTCAAGTGACATAATTTTTTTTCTTTCCTTTTTCAATAAATATCAAACTTGATCTTCAAATTTAATTTATTAAGACTTTGATCCCTAATATTTTAACATATTTTCCAAACAATACGATAGCCGGAGCTATTTAATTTTCATATTAAATTATTATCTCTATTTTATCTTTAATTAATGATAGTTGACGAAATTTTCTTATTTTAAATAAGTTAGATATTTCATCAAATAACAAATGATATTTGATAATAAATTACAAAGATAAAAACTAAAATATTTATATACATATGAGATTGCATGTGATTTTTTTCTCATCAACGAGTAATGTTTACCCATTTAATAAGTTTTTCTTTCAATTTTTTAACCATATATATTTTACATGTGTAATCTTAATAGTGGGTCAAACATGGATAGATACTCCCAAAGTGAAAAGTGGATACCAAAGAACAACCCTAACCGTAGCTTTTCTTTTCAAATTCATTCACCATACCTTAAAATATATGATAGAGAGTATGGGAAATGCGTAAACCACTCTTTTTATTAGCTTCTTAGCAATTGGTTAAGTAATAGGTTCTTTAGATTCTTTTAATTGCAACAAAGTATATATTGTTTTATTACCCTAATTAATCTTTTTAAATTCCAACTTGCTTCAATTCCAAACTCTATTTATTTGTTTAGTATAGTTTTCGTTTTCTTATTGTTGAAAATATTAAATAATTATAGCATTATATAAAATATAATAACCATTATACAAAAGGTATAAACTTGACTTAGACGCTTAAAAATTATTTTCATTGCCAAATTTCAAGAAAGAGTCATCAGGTTAAAGATCCCAAAAACAACAATGGAGGATACAATAGTCCTGTATCCAGCTCCAGGCATCGGTCATGTGGTGTCCATGATAGAGTTAGGCAAGCTCATCCTTCGTCGTTACTCCCACAGATTCTCCATCACCATTCTCCTCGCCCCCGGCCCTTTTGACACTCAGGCAACCACCTCTTACATTGACCACATCTCCCAAACCAATCCTTCCATCTTTTTCCACCGCTTTCCCTATCTCTCGGTTGACACCTCTTCTTCCACTCGCAGTCACCTCGCTGTCTTGTTTGAGTTCATCCGTCTCAGTGCCTCTAATGTCCTCCATTCCCTCCAGCAACTCTCCAGAGCTTCCACCATTCGGGCATTCATCATCGACTACTTTTGCGCTTCAGCTCTTCCTATGGGTCGTGGCCTTGGAATTCCCACTTACTACTTCCTCACCTCCGGTGCTGCTTCTATTGCTGCCGTCCTCTACTTTCCGACAATTCACAAACAGACAGAGAGCAGCAATAAGAGCTTCAAGGACATGCCCACTACCTTTATACACTTTCCTGGGTTGCCTCCGCTACAAGCCACTCGAATGCTTCAACCATTGCTCAACCGAGACGACCCCGCCTATGATGATATGCTATACTTCTCAGAGCTTTTTCCCAAATCCGATGGACTTGTGATAAATACATTCGATGACCTTGAGCCGATAGCCCTTAAGACAATCAGAGAGGGGACATGTGTTCCCAATGGGCCAACTCCGTTAGTTTACTGCATCGGCCCTTTGATTGCTGATACTGGTGAAGATGAAAGCAATATTTCTGGTAATAAAGCTCGTCACGGTTGCTTGTCCTGGCTTGACACACAGCCAAGTCAGAGTGTTGTCTTCTTGTGCTTCGGGTGCAAGGGAACGTTCTCTCCCGCTCAGATGAAGGAGATAGCTAATGGACTGGAAAGAAGTGGCAAGAGATTCTTGTGGGTGGTGAAGAACCCACCATCCACCGACAAAAGCAAGCGGATTGCAGTGACGGCCGATGTTGATTTGAATGTTCTAATGCCAGAGGGGTTCCTGGAAAGAACCAAGGATAGGGGAATGGTGGTGGAGTCATGGGCGCCGCAGGTGGCGGTGCTGAATCACCCATCGGTGGGGGGATTTGTAACCCATTGCGGGTGGAACTCAGTGTTGGAGGCGGTGGTTGCAGGGGTGCCAATGGTGGCCTGGCCTCTTTATGCTGAGCAGCATCTGAATAAGGCAGCTCTGGTGGAGGTTATGAAGATGGCTATTGGAGTGGAGCAGAGGGATGAGGATATGTTTGTGAGTGGAGCTGAGGTGGAGAGGAGAGTGAGAGAGTTGATGGAGTGTGAAGAGGGGAGGGAGCTGAGAGAAAGAAGCAGGAAGATGAGAGAGATGGCTTTGGCAGCTTGGAAAGAGGGGGGTTCATCCACCACTGCCCTTGCCAAATTGGCTGATATCTGGAGTCAAGATTGATTGGAATGTATCTGAATCTAGCTTGCTTTTATCTTTGTAATTAGAACAAATCTATATATGTTTGAATCTTTGCTTCTTCCTATCAGTGAGCAGTTGGACGAGAAACATTGTGTAACTCATCATCAAGAAAAGTTACTAAAAGACTCAAAACACAAACACTCCTAAAATTAATGCTTGATAATGAATGGGCAAAGGAGAAGATCATAGGGTCATTCATAATCAACAAAGGTAATTTGGGTTTTCAAATATTGTTGACATTTCAAAACATGATATTTCTATACAATTAGTAGCTGATAATGGATGATCAAAGGATGGTTTGATATAGGATTGATAAAAATAAAAAAATTAAATTAAATAAAATTAAAATTTTAAATTTTAAAAATTAAAAAATAAAATAAAATAAAAAGAGGAAGGGCAAGTAAGGTGTTCTAAGGATAATTATAAGGACTTTGGTATAAAAGAAATGGGTAGATGGGCAAAGGATAATCACCCTTATTCCTGTATCAACTTTATACCAAAGAGTTCAATTTCTCCATCATATTTGTCGACTCCTTGAAGCTGCTGGAATAAAAGGATAATTATCCTTATAAAGTTGATAAAGAAATGGGTGGATGGCAACAATGTAGGCCCATGAGTCGTCCCGTCCCATCCCATCACATCCCATCTCAATTATTTAGGCCTATTTTCATTGTCATCTCAAAAATAATAATAATAATAAACATTGCAAGGTAAGCCAAGTTTAAGGCAAGTTTTTTTAATATTTTTAAAATTTTATCTAAAAAAATTTATAAATAATAAATATTATAAACTTTTTATAACTTTTTTTATGAGAAATACTTTTAATTTTATATGTGTTAAAAAGGAAAAAATTTTTAAAAATTGAATTAAAATAATTTTTTATTTAATTATATATATAAATGGGGTGAGGAGGAGAAAAGGTAAAAGTTGAACCAATTTTGCCTCGGACTTCAAAACCCAAACCCATTCCATGTAATTTGGATATGGATTTGGAACAAAAATAAGAATATGTTAAAAAAAATGAGAATATATTTAAGAAAAAGTCAAAATGGGTTTGACCCAACTTGTTGCTCCCTAACTTTGAATATCCATATTGAGCACTATTATAGGAAATATTCAAGAAAATATATGGAATCAAGCACATAAAAAAGTATAAAGGCACTCTCATAAATATTTTCATAAATCTAGAGGAATAAAAAATAATCAAATATTAACAATATTTGATTCTCACAATATTTGGAAATCAAATATAAAATAAATTGGAAATCTATTGTATATTCAATCTGTCAACTTAATAAGGGAAGAAGATACATATATACAAAACATTGGTTAGCCTATTCTAGGAATCTATGTGCAAGTGAATAAGTTACAATCAATCAAAAATAATCTCCTATATACAATTAATCTCATCCTAAAATTATGGGATTCTTGATTATTTTCCCATAATACTCTCCCTCAAGTTGAAGTGTATGTCAAGAACGCCAAACTTGTTGAGAAGGGAATGAAAAATTGATGAACTAAATGGCTTAGTGGACAAATTAGCAAATTGGCAAGCAGATGGAACATGAGCAGTTACTATGGCACCTGACTGAATTCGTTCTCGAACAACATGGCAATCGATTTCTATATGCTTGGTACATTCATGGTAAACTGGATTAGCAACAATATGGAGTGTTGCTTTACTATCATAGAATAGTTTGGTTGGTTGTGAGTGTTCTACCTGCAAGTCATCCAACAAATACTTGAGCCATATAAGTTCACACATAATGGAAGCCATTGCTCGATATTCTAATTCAACTGATGACCTTAACATTGTTGTCTATTTCTTAGTTTTCCATGAAATAAGAGCTCTTCCAAGAAAAATGCAATAACCAATCACAGATCGTCTTATGATCGAACACCAAGCCCAATCTGCATCACAAAATCCCCTTAGTAGCAAAATTCCTTTGGTAGGAAAATATAATCCTTGTCCAGGTGCACCTTTAAGATACCATAGAAGATGATGAACAACATCCAAATGAAGCTTTCTTGGTTCTTGCATAAACTGGCTTAAAATGTGAACTAGATAACTTATCTTTGGCCTTGTAATGGTAAAATAAATGAGTTGTCTGACCAATCTTCTGTAAGTGGATGGATTCTTCAATAAATCTCCTACTGTGGGCAGGAGTTCATTATTTTCTTCCATAGGTGTCAACAATGGTTTGGTCCCAAGCAAGCCTGCTTCATCTAAGATATCAAGAGTGTATTTTCGTTGAGATATCGAAATACCATCAATAGAACAAGCAACTTCAATACCAAGGAAATATCGTAATTGACTGAGGTCCTTGATGAGAAATTTGGTGTGGAGAGACTCCTTAAGAGCTACAATTACATTCTCATCATTGTCGATGATGAACATGTCGTCTACATAGATGAGCATAGCTATGAAGGAATTACCAGAGATCTTTGTGAAAAGTGAATGATAAGCTCTTGATTTATGGAAACCATCTTATTGAATTGTGGCAGAAATTTTCTGAAACTAGCTAAGGGAGGCTTGTTTAAGCCCATATAATGACTTGTTGAGTCAACATACCATAGGTGTCTCTCCCTATCGACGAAAACCAGGAGACAATTGCATATAGACTTCTTCAAGCAGATCAACATGGAGAAAGGCATTTTGAACATCCATTTGGTGAAGTGACCAATGTCGGACAATAGCTACAACAAGTAAACATCAAACTGTAGTTAACTTAGCCACAAGAGAAAATGTCTCCTTATAGTCAATCCCTTCATGTTGAGTGAAGCCTTTCGCGACCAACCAACTTTGTATCGCTCAACTATGCCATCAGAGTTATATTTGATCTTATACACCTATTTGCTCTCAATCAGACGATGATCGAAAGGGAGAGGTATGAGTGTCCAAGTGTGATTTTGTTCAAGAGCATGGAGTTCTGCAGCCATAGTTTCCTGCCATTTTAGATCCAATATTGCTTGTTCATAAGTTGTAGGTTCCACATGAGTGGTGATGGCATAAAAAAAAAATCTGATATTTTGGTGAGAGTTTTGCATAGGAAATATACCGAGTCAAAGGGTGACGTGTACCTGAAAAAGAAGAAGATTGGTTGGAAGCAACCTTGGCTGTGTGGCAGAGATGAAAATTTCGAAGTTGGACATTTGGTTGCTTGATACGATTAGAACGACGAGTGGTAGGAGGTAGAGGTGACACAATGGTTCCAAGATCAAGTGTAAGTTCATTGGACATAGACTCGAGGGATGAAAGTAAGGGTGGTAGAGACAAAGACTGATCATCAGCTTAGGGTTTGGTTGTCTCTATGGTTATGGGTTCATATGAGGTTTGTGGTAAAGGAAGAACGACCACATCATGTTGCTCTTCTTGTGGATTATTATGGAATAGAAATATATGTTCATGAAAGACAACATCTCGGGAAGAAAAAAATTTATTATTTTTAATATCATAAACCCAATAACCCTTTTAACCAAAAGGATAACCAACAAATATGTAGCGACGAGCTCTTTGATCAAATTTATGTGTGGGTAAGAGATTGGTTATATGAAGGTAGCTTGTTATAGAGAAGTTGGTATGGCGATTTGTGAGAAAAAAATGGTGTAGGTAAGTGATTGATTGTTTAAACACTTTCCTCCCAAAATTTTAATGGTGGGTTTGCTTGAAAACGAAGAGCTCTTCCCACATTTAAAAGATGACGATGTTTCCTCTCAACCACCCTATTTTGTTGGGGGGTGTAAGCACATGAATGATGGTAATTGATCCCCTTAGTTTCCAAATACTGTTTCATAGAGGAAATTTTAGTCTCATCATTAGTTTGAAGAGTTTTAATGCAACGATTAAATTGTGTTTCCACGCAAGAAATGAATGATTGTAATATCCCTTGTGTTTCATATTTAAAACTCATGAGATGTATCCAAGTATATCGGGTATGATCATCAACAATTGTTAGGAAATAATGAGCCTCAGAATGAGAATTTATTCGATGTGGTCCCCAAATATCACAATGTATCAAATCAAAAGGCGCGTGAGAAGAAATAAAACTAGATGGAAAGGACAAATGAGTTTGTTTGGATAAAGGGAAAATTTCACAAACATGATTGGAATCAAAATAAATTTCAGGATTAATTTTAGCAAGAACTTGAAGAGGACCGGATGATAGGTGCCCAAGACGTTGATGCCAAAGATCAAAATGTTTGTGAATGGCGTAAGCCAAGGCTGGATTTTGGTCTTGTGCGAGGTAGTAGAGGTCATTATGTTGCTTGCCCAAGCCAATCGTCTTCCTCGTAGTAGTGTCCTGCACAACACAAAAATAAAAAAAGAACATCACTATACATTGTAATGCCTGTGTTAGTTTACTAACTGATAGTAAATTAACTTGAAATTGTGGAACTTTGAGTACATCATTAAGTTTAATGTGGGGGGTAATATGCAATGAACCAATTGACTCAATATGTGCTTGACCACCATCTGGAAAACTAATGGTAGTGGTCTTGGGCAAATATTTTGGATCTAATAATTCAGTTGAGGAAGTCACATGATCCGTGGTTCCACTATTAATAATCCAACACATATTTTTAAGTGTGGGCAATCCAAAATAATTTTGGATGATGGCATATTTATACCTGTGGCATTTGCAAAATGCTGTGAATTACCACCATTGTTTTTCTGAATCATAGCCATCAATTGGTTATATTCCTCAGTTGTGAGCCTTGGTCCATCACTTGTTGGAAGAAATTTCGTTTATCTCCACAGCCTTATTTGTTTCCACTTTCACATTGTTTGCATTTGAGTGACATTGATTGGAAGGCTTCACGTTCTTCACATGAAGCTTGTGGCCAATTGGAAAGCCATGTAGGTAGTAACCCTTCTCAATGTTGTGATAATCACGATCATAATAAGAGCAATGCAGTGGAGTCTTTTGCTTTTGAACCTAGTGTGCTGAAGTCGCCTTATTGTCTCGATCTGCAAGCATGGTATAGAGGTTCTTGTTCCCATGACTGAGAGAAACTTCAACCTATTTTTCTTGTTGAAGGACAAGTGAGTAAACTTGATGTGTATCGGGTAGAGGTTGCATCAATAAGATTTGTCCACGAATGGCAGCATAACTACCATTCAATCCCATGAGAAACTGCATAACTCTCTCTTTCTCATCATTTTCCTAAAGTTCATCTAATCCTCCACAAGAACAGGATAACACTTCATGATAGGATGAAAGTTCGTCTCAAAAAGCTTTAAGCTTTGTGTAGTAAACCGAAATTGATTGTTGCCCCTGCCTATGTTCCACAATGTCTCGCTTGATCCGATAAATTCTTGAATTGTTTCCTTGAAAAAAAAAAGTTCTTGTAGATCTGCCCATATTTCTACTGCAATGTTTCTACATAAATCACATTGCTGGCTTTGTCTGGATGAATGGAATTCAATAACCATGAGATCACCATATCATTGCATTGTTGCCAAGAAGGAAAACTTTCATTAGTCGAAGAGGGTGGCTTAATGGAACCTATGACGAATCCAATTTTGTATTTAGCACTCAAACTGATTCTCATAGCCCGACTCTATGTGTTGTAGTTATCTCCTTCAAGTACCTTGGAGACAAGTACCATACCTGGGTGGTCCGAGTGGTGTAGAGAGACGGGACCTAAAGTTTCTATGGTAACCTTAGATGATGTCAATCCCATTTTGTTGATGTCCATGGCAGCAGTTGTAACAAGGAAATAGGTTGCGGAAGTGCTTGGAAGAATTCAAAGTCACCAGGTTTGGTGCTCTAATACCATGAAAGAAAACAGAGCAAACAAAGTATTTGGAAATCTGGAAATCTATTGTGTTAGCCCAAGGGTTCTCCTAATCGGGTTTTGATGATAACAAATCATGGTTAAGTAACTAATTGGTTTAATGTTTAAGAATCTCAGGTATAAACTCGAAAATTCATCAAAGAACCAAATGGATATAAGATCGAGATGCTTGAAAGACTTGAGATCATAGGAAACTAATATAAGATGAATGTATGAGTGCACTTAGGATTTTCATACGTTTTCATGCATCTTAAAAAAACTCGGTTTATTCTTTAAAACGTCGAATTCATTAAAACCCGAGTTTTTAACTAATTTACCTTAGGCAAAATGTTTCAAAATTGGCTTAATAATTTACCTAAAGACCTTGCCTAAGTGTTAGAAAAGAAAGGAATAAAAAAAATAGGTTTTTCGGGGCCAAAAAGGCTCAACCGGTCGAGGCTATGGCCAACCGGTCAACCGGTTGAGGAACCGGTCGACCGGTTGAGGTTGTCCGGTCAAGGAAGGTTAAAAACCTTCTCTCTCTCCCAGTAGCCTTCTCTTCCCGGTCGAGGTGATTCCTTTACTGGTCGAGGTTCAATTGAGGCAACAGTAACCTGTCATGCATTAAATGCTCCAACAGCTAGTGAACCGATCGACCCCTAACTCGATCGAACAAGGTTGTCTTTTGCTGATTTTGAATCCTGAGCTTAGAAACCTATAAATTGAGAGCTCCACTTCATTTATTGATAAAAGAACACTTGCATTCAAAGCCCACCTACCTGTTATTAATAAAAAAGCTCTCATTTCTTTCATAAGTGCATTAAATCACCACTTGCATATCCTTTAGTGCACTCTTGTTGTCATCCTAGCTTTGCCTTGTATTTGAGCCATCTTTAAGCTAGGTTGAGTGAGTATATTTTGTAACAATCTGAGTGTTAAAGCCTTCAAGAGGGTTGAATCTTGAAGAGGTTGTGTAAGAGCCCATTGGAGCCGGAATCCAAGTGTAAGAAGATTGGAAGCTTGGTTGAAGCTTCAAGTTAGTAGAACCCTCACTCGGTTAGGAGGTTGAGAAGAGTGGACGTAGGCAAGGAAGTGTTGAACCACTATAAACCCGAGTTTGAATTCTCTCAACTCTATCTCTTTACTTTGCTTATATTTTGTTTAATTTTTTTGTGATTGTAAAGATTTTAAAAACCCAATTCACCCCCCCCCCCCCCCCCCCCCATTTTGGGTGTTTTTCTTAACTAAACATAGCATTTTTTTTCTCAATTGGTATCAGAGCTAAACCTCTTCTTTTAAGACTTAATCGTCTAAGAGGAAATGACTATTCTATCAAGCTCATCCCAAACTGAAAATATTTCAAAACATAGAGCTCCATTCTTTACGGGAACCGACTATCCCTATTGGAAAACTAGAATGACTTGGTATTTTCAATTACTAATTTAGATCTTTGGGATGTCATTAAAGATGGCCCAACTTTTCCCACTAAACTAGTGGCTGGTGTTTTGGTTCCAAAACCCAAACAAGAACGAAATGAGCTTGATAGAAGAAACTTTCAATTAAATGCTAAAATCTTTTTTACTTTGCAATGTGCTATGGATAGAAATGAATATAATAGAATATGTCAATGCAAATCGGCTAAAGAAATTTGGAGGTTGCTTGAAATAACTCATGAAGGAACTAATCAAGTGAAAGAGTCAAAAATCAATTTACTCGTTCATAATTATGAATTGTTTTCAATGAAAGAAACTAAGACTATTGTTGAGATGATTACTAGGTTCACCGACATTGTCAATGGTCTTGAAGCTTTGGGAAAAACTTACAAGGAATCCGACAAGGTGATGAAGATATTGAGGTCTCTCCCATCAAAGTGGCATACCAAGGTCACCGCAATTCAAGAAGCAAAAGACTTGACTAAGCTACCTATGGAAGAGCTCATAGGGTCATTAATGACATATGAGATCAATTTGACAAAGAAGCTACAAGAGGGTGAAGACAAAAAAAAAAAAAAGAGCATAGCCCTTAAAGCTACAACCAAGGAAGAAGAAGTTGTTGAAGAAGAAAAGCCAAGTGATGAAGATGATGATCTAGCCTTCATCACAAGGAAGCTCAATAAATTCATGAGAGGTGAAAGGTTTAGAGGAAAGAAATTGACCTCTAGAAGGGATCCTTTTAAAAAGGAATCTTCATCCCATGGTGACAAAGAGAAATGGGAAGAGAAAAGAGAATTGACATGCTTCAAGTGCAAAAAACCGGGACACATCAAATATGATTGTCCTTTCTACAAGAGTGAAGCCAAGAGAAGAATGAAGAAGGCAATGATGGCCACTTGGAGTGAAAGTGAAGAATCCTCCAAAGAAGAAAATGAGAAGGAAGTGGCAAACATGTACTTCATGACAATAGATGATCTTGATGAGGTAAACTCTAACTTTAGTGATGAAGATATGCATGATGTTTTTGAAGAATTATATGAGGATTTTGAAAAACTTAGTTTGAAAAATAATTCTCTTAAAAAGAAAATTCAAGATCTTGAAAAGGAACTTGAAGAAGTGAAAGAAAAGCTTTCAATTGATGAATTATCTAAAACTCATCTTGAAAAAGAAAATGAGATTTTGAGGAGTGAAAATGAGATTTTGGAAAAAGAAAATGAATGGTTAACCTCATCTCTTTCAATTTTCTCTTGTGGCAAAAATCTTTTGAAATGATCTTAGCTAGCCAAAAAGTGTCTTTGACAAACAAGGGCTAGGATTCAAATCATCAAAAAATCAAAGTATTTTAAACTACTTTGTAAAAGAATCCGCAAGTGCAAGTCCTTCCACCACTTGTAACTTTTGTGGAAGAGGAGGGCACATTAGTAGTACATGTCCCTTAAGAAATGATACTCAAAAGATTTCTAATGCTAAAGCTAAAAAAGTTTGGGTTGAGAAATCCAAGGTCACTAACCCTCAAGGACCCAAAAAAATATGGGTACCTAAATCAACTTGAATTTTATTTTGTAGGGATCAATGAAGGATAAGTGGTTCTTGGATAGTGGATGCTCAAGGCACATGACCGGGGATGAATCCAAGTTCGCTTTCCTTACAAAAAGAAAGGGAGGATATGTTACCTTTGGAGACAATTCAAAGGAAGGATCATTGGTCAAGGCAACATTGGTAATGACACATCCTCTCTTATTGAAAGTGTTTTATTAGTTGATGGTTTAAAACATAATCTTTTGAGCATAAGTCAACTTTGTGACAAAGGTTTTAAAGTGATTTTTGAAGCATCTCATTGCATCATCAAATATATTTAAAATGATAAAACCATCTTCATGGGCCATACATGTGATAATGTTTATGTAATAAATATTTCAAAATATGATGGCCATGATAGATGCTTTTCAAGCATGCATGATCAAAGTTGGTTGTGGCATAGGAGGTTGGGACATGCTAACATGACCTCATTTTCCAACTCAACAAAGATGAACTTGTTAGAGGCCTTCCCAAAATAAATTTTCAAAAAGACAAAGTTTGTGAAGCTTGTCAAATGGGAAAGCAAATCAAAAACTCTTTTAAAAACAAAAATTTCATTTCAACAACTAGACCTCTTGAATTGTTGCATATGGATTTATTTGGTCCCTCTAGAACACCAAACCTTGGAGGAAAATCTTATGCTTTTGTTATTGTGGATGACTTTTCTAGATACACTTGGGTCTTATTTTTAAGTCAAAAGAATGAAGCCTTTTATGAGTTTTCAAAGTTTGCAACAAGGTTCAAAATGAAAAAGGTTTTACAATTACTTGTATAAGAAGTGATCATGGGAGAGAATTTGAAAATATTGATTTTGAAGACTATTGCAATGAGCATGGTATTAACCACAACTTTTCGGCTCCTAGAACTCCTCAACAAAATGAGGTAGTTGAAAGGAAAAATAGAACTCTTCAAGAAATGGCTAGAACCATGCTAAATGAAAACAATTTACCAAAATACTTTTAGGCCGAAGCCGTTAACACTTCTTGTTATGTTTTAAATAGAATTTTATTAAGACCTATTCTTAAGAAAACTCCCTATGAGCTTTGGAAAAATAAGAAACCCAACATTAGCTATTTCAAAGTCTTTGGGTGCAAATGCTTTATATTAAACACCAAAGACAATCTTGGAAATTTGATGCAAAATCGGATGTTGGAATTTTCTTGGTTACTCAACTTCAAGTAAAGCTTTTAGAGTTTTTAACAAAAGAACCATGGTAGTTGAGGAGTCCATCTATGTTATTTTTTATGAATCTAACAATTCTCTCCAAGAAAGAGAGAGCTTTGATGATGATTTAGGCTTGGAGACCTCCATGGGAAAATTAAAAATTGAAGATAAAAGGCAACAAGAAGAAGTTGTAGAGGATCCCAAGAAAGAGGAATCACCTTTGGCACTACCTCCTCCTCAACAAGTGCAAGGTGAATCAAGGCAAGACCTCCCTAAAGATTGGAAGTTTGTCATCAACCATCCACAAGATCAAATTATAGGTAATCCATCTAGTGGGGTAAGAACTAGATCATCCCTTAGAAATATTTGCAATATTCTTGCTTTTATCTCTCAAATTAAACCTAAAAATATAAAAGATGCTCTAGTTGATGAAAATTGGATGATCGTCATGCAAGAAAAGTTAAACCAATTTGAAAGAAGTGAAGTATGGGAATTAGTGCCAAGACCTCAAAATCAAAGTGTTATTGGAACTAAATGGGTATTTAGAAACAAAATGGATGAAAATGGCATAATTATAAGGAATAAAGCAAGATTGGTAGCCCAAGGTTTTAATCAAGAAGAAGGGATAGATTATGAAGAAACCTTTGCTCCCGTAGCTAGATTGGAAGCCATTAGGATGCTACTTGCCTTTGCATGTTTTAAAGACTTTGTTTTATATCAAATGGATGTGAAAAGTGCTTTCTTAAATGACTTTATAAATGAAGAGGTATATGTTGAACAACCACCCGGTTTTCAAAGTTTTAACTTTTCTAATCATGTTTTTAGACTTAAAAAGGCATTTTATGGTTTGAAACAAGCACCTAGAGCATGGTATGAAAGATTGAGTAAATTTCTTTTGAAAAAGGGTTTTAAAATGGAAAAAATTGACACAACTCTTTTCATAAAAACCAAAGATAATGACATGCTCTTAGTTCAAATATACGTTGATGATATCATTTTTGGAGCTACTAATGTTTCTCTTTGTGAAGAATTCTCTAAATGCATGCATAGTGAGTTTGAAATGAGCATGATGAGAGAACTTAACTTCTTCCTTGGACTTCAAATCAATCAACTAAAGGAAGGAACCTTCATTAATCAAGCCAAGTATATAAGGGATCTCCTCAAAAGGTTCAATACGGAGGAAGCCAAAACAATGAAGACTCAAATGAGTTCATCCATCAAGCTTGACATGGATGAGAAAGGTAAGCCCATCAACTCAACTATGTATAGAGGCATGATAGGTTCTTTGCTATACTTGACCGCTAGTAGACCCGACATCATGTATAGTGTATGCTTGTGTGCTAGATTTCAATCTTGCCCTAAGGAATCTCATTTAAGTGCTGTAAAACGAATCCTTAGATATTTAAAAGGAACTATGGACATAGGCCTATGGTATCCTAAGGGTGATAACTTTGAATTAATTGGATACTCGAATGCCGACTTTGTAGGTTGTAAAGTTGAGAGGAAAAGCACTAGTGACACTTGTCATTTCCTAGGACACTCACTTGTTTCATGGCATAGTAAGAAGCAAAATTCGATAGCCTTGTCTACGACGAAAACCGAATACATAGCAGCCGGTTTATGTTGTGCACAAATTCTTTGGATGAAACAAACACTTAGTGATTTCAATTTGATTTTTGAGCATGTTCCTATAAAATGTGATAACACTAGTGCCATAAATATTTCAAAGAATCCGGTACAACACTCTAGGACTAAGCATATAGAGATAAGACATCATTTTCTTAGAGACCATGCACAAAAGGGTGACATTACACTTGAATTTGTAAGTACAAAAGATCAATTTGCCGATATTTTTATAAAACCCCTAAGTGAAGAGCAATTTGTTGATATTAGAAGACAACTAGGGTGATTTCTTTATAATCAAATGATTGTTTGATGAATTCTTGTTGATATTGCTCTTGAATATACCCTATGATTGCGTGAAATTCATATCATATGCATCATATAGAGATAATCATAGGAAAGAGGTCAAATTTTGACCAAAAATCAAAATTCCCGTGGCATTAGACATCAAAAATTGGGGATTTCAACTAAAAAGGGCAGGAAGAGGATCACGAGACAAGAAAATGAAAGAAAATTTGGAAAAATTGACCGTTGACCAGGCGGTCGACCGGTTCGTCGGGGCTGAGAATTTAAAACGCCCCCCGCGCGCTTCATTTCTCCAATTTTTCGCCTCCAAAGCTTGCCGCCCCTTCACATCTCTGCTTCCCGAAAACTCTTTGGCCAGATTTCGGACCAATTACAGGTTGAGGACTTGATTTTGGGACGGATTTGGGCTAGGGTTTTGGTTTGAAACCCAGGGTTTCACCTCTTGAGAGCATCTCTTCTCTGCACCGCGCGTCTCAGGGCTGTTCAACTCCATCTCCGTGCGTCTAGGGTTTCGGGTTGGTGGTTGCTTCTTCCTTTTTGCTTTCATTTTCTCTTTGGACTCCTTCTTCTCCTCTTTCGCTTCATTGATGGCACCAAGGAGAGAGATGGGCACTTCCAGGGCTCAGGGCAAGCGCCCTGTTGAGCCATCTCAGCCCGAGCAGACGAAGGCTCTCCGAAAGGCGAGGTTTGACATGACACTCTTTAGTTCGAATGAAGACTATCAGCGCTACAAGCAGAAATTTGCCCAGAGGAAAGTCGTCCCAGGGAGAAGTGTCAACTTCTCTCAACTTCAGCACTTTGGCTTTGAGGGGCTATTCGGACGGATGGGATGGCTGCCCGTAATGACGATCTCTGAGCCGGTCTTCCCGACTCTAGTGTGGGCTTTCTATTCTCGGGCAACCTATGGGCTTGGAGGACCCGTATTATCCACTGTGAGAGGCGTTGAGATCCGTTTGAGTCCCAAGAGCATCTACCGCATTCTCGACATCCCTTCGGTTGGACTCCGTGTTTATGAGGCCAAGGCGTGGCCCACTGTGCCGGGATTTGAGCCTAGAGAGGCTGTTCAGAGGCTGTGCGGACTTGCCGATCCCCAGGGGATGGGCAAACCATCGGCTCATAGCTTGGTAGTGACTAGCAGAGTCCTTCACCATATGATCTGTTCGATTCTCTTGCCACGTGGAGGACATCGAGACGAGGTCTCCTACCTCGAGGCTTTCATTGTGGACTCGATCCTCATCGGGAGACGGATTCATGTTGGATACCTTATGATGATGCATATGATCTCCTGTGTTGAGAGCTCGACGCGAGTGCTCCCCTATGACCGCTTCCTTACTCGTGCCTTCAAGGATGTCGGGGTCGACTTGAGTAGAGAGACAGATTTTGAGGCCCCCACCACCTATGACACGTATGATGAGTAGTCTCTGGGGCGCATGAAGTTCAAGAAGGCACCCGATGGCTCCTGGGTTAGGAAAACCGAGCAACAGGCCCGAGGACATGATCCGATACACCTCGGAGTAGAGGAGGAGGCCGAGATTAGAGAGATGGAGGATGTGTTGGACCCTCAGAGGGACTTTGAGCAGAGAGGACCCGAGTTTGACATTCCGCCTCCACATCAGTCAGAGGGCATTCATATTGAGGCTACCTTCTCTGAGCCTATGATGACTGAGTCGTCTTTCACAGCAGGCCCTTCATCTCAGCCATCCTTTACCGAGCTACCATCTCAGGCACCTCATGTTCCTAATCATGCGCCTTGGATGGATCTCTTCGCGCAGATTAGCTCTCTTGGGACTCATATGGAGGAGTTTGCCCTAGTCCATGACTCCCGCTTCTACTCTATGGAGGAGCATCTTGATCAGCATTAGACTGGAGTCACCTCTCGGTTTGATCACTTCCAGCAGCGATTTGAGTGCATAGAGGAGGGTATGGATCAGCAGCAGGCTACCTTGACCATCTCGAGCAGCGCATGGATCGTATTGAGAGCCGTCAGGTGAGTCAGCATGAGGAGATGATGGCATATCTCCGCTCTGTGTTTCCTCCTCCACCCCCTCAACCTTGAGATTATCTAGACATCCTCCTTCGTTTCTTTTTTATGTTGCCAAAGGAGAAGATATTTATAGGATCTAGGATCTATAGGATCTAGGAGACTCTCATGCATGTTACATGTTATCATTGTCATATCTATCTTATTGTACATGTGAGATTTCCTTATATATATGATATGATATTTTTATCCATTGATTTTTCGTGTTTTACATTGCTTATCGTTTGATTGATCCATGATTGGTTTGAGGGGGAGATTTCTTTCTCTCCTAGATAACCAAGGTTTGTCATCATCAAAAAGGGGGAGATTGTTAGCCCAAGGGTTCTCCTAATCGGGTTTTGATGATAACAAACCATGGTTAAGTAACTAATTGGTTTAATATTTAAGAATCTCAGGTATAAACTCGAAAATTCATCAAATGACCAAATGGATATAAGATCGAGACACTTGGAAGACTTGAGATCATAGGAAACTAATGTAAGATGAATGCATGAGTGCACTTAGGATTTTCATACGTTTTCATTCATCTTAGAAAACTCGGTTTATTCTTTAAAACGCCGACTTCATTAAAACCCGAGTTTTTAACTAATTTACCTTAGGCAAAATGTTTCAAAATTGGCTTAATAATTTACCTAAAGACCTTGTCTAAGTGTTAGAAAAGAAACGAATCAAAAAATAGGTTTTTCGGGGCCAAAAATGCTCAACCAGTCGAGGCTATGGCCAACCGGTCAACCGATTGAGGAACCGGTCGAGGAAGGTTAAAAACCTTCTCTCTCTCCCAGTAGCCTTCTCTTCCCAGTCAAGGTGATTCCTTTATCGGTCGAGGTCCGATCGAGGACCGATCGAGGTCTAGTTGAGGCAACGGTAACCTGTCATGCATTAAATGCTCCAATGGCTAGTGAACTGATCGACCCCTAACTCGACCGGACGAGGTTGTCTTTTGCTGATTTTGACTCCCGAGCTTAGAAACCTATAAATTGAGAGCTCCACTTCATTTATTAATAAGAGAACACTTGCATTCAAAGTCCACCTACCTGTTCTTGATAAAAAAAAAAAAGCTCTCATTTCTTTCATAAGTGCATTAAATCACCACGTGCATATCTTTTAGTGCACTCTTGTTGCCATCCTAGCTTTGCCTTGTATTTGAGCCATCTTTAAGCTAGGTTGAGTGAGTATATTTTGTAACAATCTGAGTGTTAAAGCCTTCAAGAGGGTTGAATCTTGAAGAGGTTGTGTAAGAGTCCATTGGAGCCGGAATCCAAGTGTAAGAAGATTGGAAGCTTGGTTGAAGCTTCAAGTTAGTGGAACCCTCACTCGGTTAGGAGGTTGAGGAGAGTGGACGTAGGTAAGGAAATGCCGAACCACTATAAACCCGAGTTTGAATTCTTTCAACTCTATCTCTTTACTTTGCTTATATTTTGTTTAATTTCGTTGTGATTGAAAATATTTTAAAAACCCAATTCACCCCCCCCCCCCCCCCCCCCCCCCCTCCCCCCCTTTGGGTGTTTTTCTTAACTAAACATAGCATTTGTTTTCTCATGTTGTATATTCAATGTATCAACTTAAGGAAAGAAGATACATATATACAGAACATTGGTTAGCCTATTCTAGGAATGTATGTGCAAACGGATCAGTTACAATTAATAAAAAATAATCTTCTATATACAATCAAATCTCATCCTAAAATTATGGGATTCTTGATTCTTTTCCCATAATAAAATATTAATAATATTTAATTTTGACAATATTTGATTTTCAAATATTAATAATATTTGGTTCTCTTAATTTAAGATTATTTTCCTATATGTCAAGAATATCGTTTATCTCTTTCCTTGTATAAACCATCTATATTTTTGTATAAAATTCCAAAGGAAGAAATTGAAAATATAGTTTTCATTGCCAACTAATCAAACTTTACATGGAATTAGAGCCAAAAAGAAAAAATGTCTTCTTTTTTTTTCTTTTTTTTTTATCATTTTCTTCTTTCCCAAACATAGAATCTGAACTCAATATTCCATCATTTTATCAATGCTCTAGTTTCATCTCTATCAAGTTAAACAACACAAATTCCTACAATGGCAAAATCAAATCACTCCCTTAGTTTGTAGCATCAGTGTTCTCTATCTTCTATTAATCACTTGAAGAGTATATACTTCAAGAAATACAATTTTTTTTTGCTTTCCTTCTTCAAAACATGTCAAACTTAATCTCATAATTTAATCTATAAAAACTCCCATATCACACGTTTTCCAAACAATATGCTAATCATAACAATTTAAGTTTCATATTCAATTATTATCTCTTTTTGTGTATTTAATTAATGAGAATACAATGCTAGTTTGTAGAATTTTCTTATTTTAGACAAGGGTTAGGCATCCTATTCAATATGAGGCAATATATTATGAGATGCATCTGATTTTCTCTTTTCAAAATATTGAAATTTGTTAAAAACAATTAATTGATAACAAATACGACTAAGACATCTCAAATAGACCAAGGATAAACTCATTGAAAAAAATTCAAAATTTAAATCCTATTAATCATTAAATATTCAAATACTATTTAACATAAAACTTCTACGAAACAAAAAAAAAAAAATCAAATATTACCTTAACACTTTTAATCACTTGAAATCTTTCCTACAATATCTTCTTCAAGAATTTTTATTTTATTTTTTATTTTTGTTTTCCTTCTTCAAAACATATGAAACTTGATTTTCAAATTTAATCTATGAAAAAAAATTATAAATATTGAATTAAAAACAAATTAATAACAAATATGACCAAATTATCTCAATTTGACTAATGATAAACTCATAAAAAAAATTCCAAAATCTAAATATTATGAATCATTACATATTCAATATTATTTAACATGATATTTCTACTTACAAATGTTACATTTAGATGAAAAAAAGTATCAAATCTTCTTATAGTATCTTTTTCAAGTGATACAATTTTTTTTGCTTTCCTTCTTCAATAAATATCAAGCCTGATCTTCAAATTTAATTTATCAAGACTCTCATTCCCAATATTTTCACATATTTTCCAAACAATACGATAGTTAGAGCTATTTAATTTTTATATTAAATTATTATCTCTCTTTTATCTTTAATTAATGATATTAATAAGTTTTTCTTTCAATTTTTTAACCATATATATTTTACATGTGTAATCTTATTAGTGGGGTCAAACATGGATATGTACTCCCAAAGTGAAAAGTGGATACCAAAGAACAATCCCTAAATCGTAGCTTTTCTTTTCAAATTCATTCACCTTACCTTAAAATATATGATAGAGAGTATGGGAAACGCGTAAATATCAACCTTTCCATTAAATAACAACCAATATCACTAGGTAATTAGTTGTTGTGACTTGTACTACATTTAATCTACTAATAAAACCACTCTTTGGATTTGGTGCCTTTTTCTCTTTTTGTTCTACCACTCTTTTTTTTAGCTTCTTAGCAATTGGTTAAGTAATGGGTTCTTTAGATTCTTTTAATTGCAACAAAGTATATATTGTTTTATTACGCTAATTAATCTTTTTATATTCCATCTTGTTTCAATTCCAAACTTTATTTATTTGTTTAGTATAGTTTTCGTTTTCTTATTTTTTAAAATATTAAATAATTATAGCATTATATAAAATATAATAACTTTTATACAAAAAGTATAAACTTGTCTTAGACACTTAAAAATTATTTTAATTGCCAAATTCCAAGAAAGAGTCATCAGATTAAAGATCCCAAAGGTTGTCGAGACTTCTATAGATTAGAAATTGATTTGGGAATATCTAAATTCACAAGTATAAGATTATATCAACCCCGGAAGTATCTAGGCCTTGGTTTGTTTTTTTGAATGATCCAACATCCTTCATCTCCACTTGCCACCAACCATGGCTTCCATCCTAGGCCCTCCAAGAATATGGATAAACCCTTCTTTTATCTTCACGACTTATGTATATGTTTTTAAATTTTGTTTGTAGGCTTGGGCTTTGCATAGTTTAACTTCTATGTGGGGTTTAGTCTTTGGGCTTTCATTAATTTGGATATTGTTGGTATTGGCTTTAGGCTTGGATTGTTTATTTGAGTTTGGTTACTTCAATTAAAACTTTTACATTTAGATTATTCATTGGACTGTGGGCTTGGATAAATATTGTATGTGGGCTTTAGTTATTGGTTGTAGATCTTCATTTTGGGCTTTGCATGTTGTATTTATGGGATTGGGCTTTATCTTTAATTTGGGTTTGCTTTTTAGTGACTTGTATTTTGGGTTGAACCTTGTCATTGTCATATACTGCGGTTCACTTCTATAATCATTTGAGGGTTATTTTTTGGCTTAAACATGAAGCTGAGGATAATCTATAAGGAGTTGAAAAAGCAAATTCAAAAAGGGGGACTACTTTCTCCCTCCTTGGGTTCTCTCCCTCAATCCTAAGGTATTACACTTGGACTACATGTAGTTGGTGGAAAACAATAAGTTAAGATATTTTTATTCCTATGACGTCATATTCCATTAAATAACAAATACATATTCTAAAATATCATTTTTACTGAAATATAATATTTTTTATATTATATCCAATATAAATGAAATCGTATATCTAATAAATTATATTATATTATATTATATTTATACTTAATTTACAAAATAAATAAAAGAAAAATAAAATAGAACATATATTATTTTTTTAATATTCGATATTCATTTAAATAAAATTTTTATTACATTTCAATATTAAAAAAAATACATCTATTTAAAATAGGAAATTTTTCTTAGCTTTAAATAGATTCATTATTAAATATTTAAAATTTATAATTAAAATTTTTTATACTTTTCTATTTAATATATAAAAATTTAATTTTTTTTTAATCAAAATTAGAAATTAAACAAAAATAAATAAAAAATAAAAACCTTCCATCTAATTGGAAAATAATCAAACTCTGCAAGTCCAAAAGCTGAAAGGAAGAAAGAGGAAAGAAAGGAAAAGAAAAAAGTCACAATATACACATGAAGAAAAACCTATCCTTTTCAGGTCATCATGTGCCAGAAAATTCAACCTGAAATGAAGAAAATGAATCCAATTTATTTTTTTTTATAATTAATCTCCCTAAATATTAACTTTAGAGCTTGAATTCATGCTAAAGTTAAGTAAAGTACTGTTGAAATTTTGACAAGTATTCATAATGGACAAAACCAATGAAAGAGATAATTTCAGAGGTAATTGACTTCATCTTAGGAATTAATCAACTTTTTATATTTTAGGAATAAATATATTCCAGTAACTTCGTCTTCCTTCTACTCAATGGCCTTTGTTTATAAACGTACTAATCAAATATGAACAAATTTTTAAAAGTTAAAACACATCACCATTGTTTTTTAGTAGATTAAATTATCAAAATTATAATTCTTTAGTTTAATAAAATTTGGGCTCGATAATTTACCCAGGTATATATTCAAAAGGTGGTAGTTGACAAAATTTAACTAGTTACAGAAGTTAGGATTGCAAATAACATCCCATCTTCTGATCTTAATGTTGCATCTTCGGAAGGAAAAGATGCTTTAAGGCTTTGGTAAATGGGTTGTTCAGGAGTAATTTAATGGAGCAGTTGACAGGCAACGCGTGCCCGTGAGAACCAAATGTGGGCACGTCTCTTGGTGTAGGATATTGGTTGAATAATGTGAGTTTCTGACCGAGCATTATCATTGAGGTGATACAAAGTTGTCGTTCTGAGTTTGTCCAATCCAGAGATCCAACAATAAACAACAATGGAGGATGCAATAGTCCTGTATCCAGCTCCAGGCATCGGTCATGTGGTGTCCATGATAGAGCTAGGCAAGCTCATCCTTCGTCGTTACTCCCACAGATTCTCCATCACCATTCTCCTCGCCCCCGGCCCTTTTGACACTCCGGCCACCACCTCTTTCATTGACCACATCTCCCAAACCAATCCCTCCATCTCTTTCCACCGCTTTCCCTATCTCTCGGTTGACACCTCTTCTTCCACTCGCAGTCACTTCGCTGTCTTGTTTGAGTTCATCCGTCTCAGTGCCTCTAATGTCCTCCATTCCCTCCAGCAACTCTCCAGAGCTTCCACCATTCGGGCATTCATCATCGACTACTTTTGCGCTTCAGCTCTTCCTGCGGGTCGTGGCCTTGGAATTCCCACTTACTACTTCCTCACCTCCGGTGCTGCTTCTGTTGCTGCCGTCCTCTACTTTCCGACAATTCACAAACAGACTGAGAGCAGCAATAAGAGCTTCAAGGACATGCCCACTACCTTTATACACTTTCCTGGGTTGCCTCCGCTACAAGCCACCCGAATGCCTCAACCATTGCTCAACCGAGACGACCCCGCCTATGATGATATGCTATACTTCTCAGAGCTTTTGCCCAAATCCGATGGACTTGTGATAAATACATTCGATGACCTTGAGCCGATAGCCCTTAAGACAATCAGAGAGGGGACATGTGTTCCCAATGGGCCAACTCCGTCAGTTTACTGCATCGGCCCTTTGATTGCTGATACTGGTGAAGATGAAAGCAATATTGCTGGTAATAAAGCTCGTCATGGTTGCTTGTCCTGGCTTGACACACAGCCAAGTCAGAGTGTTGTCTTCTTGTGCTTCGGGAGCAACGGAACGTTCTCTCCCGCTCAGATGAAGGAGATAGCTAATGGACTGGAAAGAAGTGGCAAGAGATTCTTGTGGGTGGTGAAGAACCCACCATCCACCGACAAAAGCAAGCCGATTGCAGTGACGGCCGATGTTGATTTGAATGTTCTAATGCCAGAGGGGTTCCTGGAAAGAACCAAGGACAGGGGAATGGTGGTGAAGTCATGGGCGCCGCAGGTGGCCGTGCTGAATCACCCATCGGTGGGAGGATTTGTAGCCCATTGCGGGTGGAACTCAGTGTTGGAGGCAGTGATTGCAGGGGTGCCAATGGTGGCCTGGCCTCTATATGCTGAGCAGCATCTGAATAAGGCAGCTCTGGTGGAGGTTATGAAGATGGCTATTGGAGTGGAGCTGAGGGATGAGGATATGTTTGTGAGTGGAGCTGAGGTGGAGAGGAGAGTGAGGGAATTGATGGAGTGTGAGGAGGGGAGGGAGCTGAGAGAAAGAAGCAGGAAGATGAGAGAGATGGCTTTGGCAGCTTGGAAAGATGGGGGTTCATCCACCACTGCCCTCGCCAAATTGGCTGATGTCTGGAATCAAGATTGATTGGAATGCATCTGAATATTTCTCCTACATGAATAATGAATCTAGCTTGTTTTATGTTTCTAATCAGCACAAACCCATGTTTGAATCTTAGTTTCTTCCTCTTGATGTATTGTAAAGCAGTGGGCAAGAGATATTGTAGATCTCATCATCAAGAAAAGTAAGTTAAAGACTCAAAGCACAAACACTTCAAAAATTAATGGTTGATTATGAATGGGCAAAGGAGAAGATCATAGGATAACTCATCATCAACAAAACTAATTAATTTGGGTTCTCAAATATTATCAAGATTCCAAGACCCGACATTTCTACACAATTAGTAGTTGATAATGGATGAGCAAATGATGGTTTGATATAGGATTGATAATAATAAAAAAATGGGCAAGTAAGGTCTTCCAAGGATATTATAAGGACTTTGGTATGTGTGATGGGCAAAGGATAATCACAATTATTTCTTTATCAACTTTGTATAAAGACTTTATTTGTTGTTGATAAGAACAATTGACTTTATTCCAATATATCTAGCATTTGTTTTCTCTTTATTTGCAATGATACGTATCCTTGTTGAGTAGTGAGGAAAAGGAATGTTTATGGGCTGTTTAAAGTTTGGAAGTGTTTAAATGGATTAGTGGTGGGTTAATAATTTGTTTTTTCTATTTAATCTTAGCGGGGTTTTAATATTATTCTATCATGTCCATTTATATATACTAGTAAGTGTACACGTGTCAGTGTCACGTCACATAAAATAATATGAAAAAAGTTTAATAAATAAATAAATATATAATTTTTTTTTTTCAAATAGAGATTTAATGTCAAATAATTGAATTAGACATGCATGAAACCAAATTGAAAAAAAAATAAAATTAGGAGGGGATATAAATAAGATTATACTTTTTCATACCAAAATTTTAGATAGTAAAATTCTTTTCTAGTTAATTTTTCTAAATCGTGAATATTAGTTAAAATAAATAAATTTAAAAGAAACAAAATAAGACAAATTAAAAGTATTAGATTATAAAATAAAAAAACTGCAATCTCCGATTCCTACAAGAATAATAATTTTAATTTAAAAAAAAAAAAAAACAAATCAAAGATTTTATTCTTGAGAAAATTATAAACATCCCAATATTGAAATTGAGAGTACCGATTTGCAAAAACCTCTAAATTCTCTTCAAAGATACAAACATTATGAGAAATTTGAAATGTTTTAAAATTTTAGAGATTAAAAGTGAAATTGTTAGTTTGATAATATATTAATTATAAATATTTTATAACATTAATTAATATTAATAGGGCAATTTTAAAGAAGATAAAACTTTATAACATTAATGGATGTTAATAGGTTGTGATATAAATAAATTGCTAATGGATAATTTTTTAAATTAAAAAGTAAATTCATGGGACATTTTTGAAATGAAAATTTTGACAAAGTAAATGTGTATAAGTTGTACATATTTGTTTAAAATTCGTTTTAGAATAGTAATTTATATTAAAAAAATTAGAAAAAAAATTGTGAGAAAATTCTACTCATCCCAAAATGAAGATTCTATTAAACTAAAATTAGGGGGAAAAACCCCCCTCAAAAAGCAATTACCCTATAAAACTTTTTTTTTTCCCTTCTTCAAGACTCACAAAACTTGATCTCCAAATTTAATCTATTAAAGCAAAGAAAAATGATATAAAAATATTGAATTAAAAACAAATTAATAATAAAATGTCTAAATTATATCAATTTGACTAATGATAAAATAATAAAAAATTTCAAAATCTAAATATTATGAATCATCACATATTCAATATTATTTAACATAGTATTCCTACTTACAAGTTTTACATTTAAATGGAAAAAAATGTATCAAATATTACATTTAACACTTGTAATCATTTTGCAATATCTTCTTCCATAAATACAATTTTTTTTCCTTCTTTAATAAATATCAAGCTTGATCTTCAATTTGATTTATCAAGACTCTCATCCCAAATATTTTCACAAATTTTCCAAACAATATGATAGTTGAGCTATTTAATTATTATCTCTCTTGTATATTTAATTAATGATGGTTGATAGGATTTTCTTATTTTAAATAAGTTAGATATTTCATCGAATAACAAATCATATTTGATGATAAATTACAAAGAGAAGTTTGTAATATTTATATGCATATGAGATGCATGCGATTTTCTTTCACCGTCCGGTAATATTTACCCATTTAATATTTATATAGATTCTTTTAATTGCAACAAAGTATATACTTGTTTTATTACACTGATTAATCTTTTTAAATTCCAATTTGCTTCAATTCCAAATTCTATTTATTTGTTTAGTATAGTTTTTGGTTTTTTATTTTTAGAAATATTAAATAATAATAACTCTATATAGAATATAATAATTCTTATATAAAAGGTATAAACTTACCTTAGACGCTTAAATATTATTGTCGAGACTTCTATGGATTGAAAAATGATTTGGGAAGATCCAAATTCACATGTACGGCAGTACGAGTTTCTATCCACCCTAGAAGTTTTAATGGTTAATTTTTTTCCACTGGACCTAGGACCTGTTCACGTGGACTATGGGCTTGGATAAATATTGTATTTGGGCTTTGTTTATTGGTTGTAGATCTTCCTTTTGGGCTTTGCATGTTGTATTTGTGGGATTGGGATTTACCTTTAATTTGGGTTTGGTTTTTTAGTGACTTGCATTTGGGGGTTATTTCTTTTGGCCTTGATGAGCACCACATGAAGGATTGGGTTTTTGGGCTTGAACGCAAAGTTGAAGATAAGGTTGAAATATTAGTAAACACAGATATATCAGTACGGATATATAAAAAATATTAGAGAAATATCAATGAATATTTTGATTAAAATATTGATAAGGTAAAAATTATTTAAAATTCATGAAAATATTTGAAAAAAATCTAAAAAAAATTATAAAATAAATAAAAATTCACATTTTAAAGTTATTTTGTAAATATAATCAACATATATATTGTTATGAAAAAAATATATATCTATATGCAAAGATATATCTGTCACGCCCCAAGACCCATTGTAAGGGGGTGACGGTCAATTCATGCCTCAAACCCGAAGGCTTAAAGTGTAATCTGACCCAAACAATTATATTGTAACTGGAAGTTACTAATTACCAAATACCGGAACAAAATTTCCAAAATCTTCAAAACTTAACTTTAAAACTAAGCATCCATCAACCAAAATCCATTATCCAAATAGATTGCAAACTCAAACAATTCAAGTGCTAACAAAATTTTCATAATCTCCAAATCTCAACTTTAAACTATCATAAAAAATTAAAAGTTCAATATTTAAATAGTTTTCAAAAACCAAATAATCCAAATGAACATAAACTTATAAGTTAACAATATCCAAAAATAACATCTTAAGCAAAATCCTAATGATGATCATTCCCCGACCTAGCCATCACTCCTCGCCTGAAGTAAAGGTACCTGAAAAATTATCAACAAAAGGGAATGAACTTAAAGCCCAATAAGGAACATTAATGTAGTCCATAGATCAATATTTCAAGTTCACTTACAAATATATGAGATATTATAACTAATTATTTTCATAAACCTTTGAGTCAGTTTTGTCAATACATTCAAAACTTTTAATTGTACACTTTCATTTCTGATTCAAATATTTTCATATCAAATTTAGTTAAAACATTCAAATAATTTATTTACTCTGATTATCAAATATCAAATGGTGTCCAGTTAGGTGAGACTTTTCAAATAGGTGACTAACCTTAAATTGTTCCTTTTAAGTGGACGGAACCAAACACTACTAATACTAGTAACCTCTAACCAATTTATTCTACTAATTAAATTTTATGTTACTTATTAACTTACACTCATCATTAGTATAATAATATTGATAACTTCTATTCTCTTACTTTCAGTTTTTTTTTTCACTAAACATATATTGTATCCCCAACAATTCTCCATTATTGCTAACATAATATATATATATATATATATATATATATATATATATATATATATATATAATATTTTCTTTTCACCATTCTCCATCTTCCACAAGCACACATTTTTTTTTTTTTTTAAATTTCATTACTTAGATCTATTCATCTAAAAATTTTTGAATTTCTTTATTTTCATCAATGAAATAATCTATATTCCTAATTTCAATATTTTTTACCTAAAAGTTTTAAATAGGTTAACGCTAGCCTAAATCGAAATCTTTTGGGAGAATCATTTTTTTCAAAAAATAAACTTAAGATTTTTTAATTTCTAACAATAAAACCACCAATAATCCTAAATTTCCAATATTTTCATATTAAAACGAATTAGAAAAAAAAAACTAACCCTAATCTAATTTTTTTTTTTCAAAAATAACTAACTTTCAGAACTAATTAACGAATATAATATATTAATTTAGGGTTAGAATCTTGCCTGGGAAAAAAAACTCGAACTTCAACTCTAAATTTCTAACCCTTGAGTCATACGATCTCCAATTCTCTACTTTTGGTTGATAGGGTTTTCTAAATGAAGAAAACAAGAGGAAAAGTCCAATTTATACATAGGATTTTTAATTGTAAAATGACTCTTTCACCCTTAATTAATTTATAAATTACTATTTTGCCCCTAGATTAAATTTTGGGGTCTTAATATATAATTTATTATTTATCTTATCAAATTAATTTTAATTTATAAAATATTATAAATTTATTATTATCATTATTATTTATATTTTAGTTTTTTTAAATAAATTTATATTTTAAAATAAAAACATTCAAATTAAAATGATAAATGTAAAAACTTTAAAAGTGAAGTGATAGTAACTTTTTAGAATATGATTATTGACATAAATTATGATACATATAGTATTAAAACTATAATTTATTTAATTCAAATACAATAAATAGTGTGAAATAAATGATAATATATTTATATAATTTTTTAATATTTATATTTTTATATTTAATTATCATATAAATAATATAAAAAAACTTATTAATCAATTAAATATAATTTAAAATAAAATAATTAGAATTAGTTTTTTTTTTCAAGAACCTTAACAAATTTAAATTAAATATATATAATCAAAGAGTATCATAGTCTAATGGTAGCCAGGGATCGAACTCAAAAGGGCCACCCACTTCTCTCACTCGAGGCACCACCCACTTCTCTCACTCAGGCATCAAGAAGCCCTTGTCTGAAGTTGCCCTCCAGACGAGAGAATCCCTAAAAAGGCCCTATTTTCCTCTGCCACTCTCAATCCTCGTAGGTGCTAATCTAATCATGTTATTTATTTATTTTTGTTTTTTTGCAACCCCCGTTTGATTCCCAAGAAAATCCATCCCCCATTTGATTTCCGGGAAAATGCATCCTCGTTTGATTTCCGTGAAAATCCATGCCACTGGATTTAAATTTCACGAACCCTAAATCCACGATTTTTGAGCCAGGCTGAAAAAGCACAACCTTGGCCTGCAAATCATGATCAGATTACCAAACAGCATCTTATTTGTTTTTTTTTTTTTTTTTTAAAAAAATGGACAGATTTTGTATCCTGTGCGTGAGCTGGACTGGTAGGAAATATCGGGGAAGTTCCCGAAAAATCGGTAAAAATACCGATAAATACAGAAATATCGGTGATATTTCCGAAATATTACCGAAATTTCCGTCGACCAATAATCAGTGACGAATATCGAGTCGGAGCCGGCCGATAAGCGAAATTTCGCCCAAATTTTTCGATATTTCAAACACTGGTTGAGGATGATCTGTAAGAGGAGATGAAAAAGCAGATTAAAAAATGGGACAACTCTCTCCCTCTTTGGGTTCTCTTCCTCAATCCTAAGGTTTTGCTCTTATGTTACAATTTGGCTATTGGAATACAATAGGATAGAATGGAAATGAAAACTTAAGATGCTATATACAATAAAATCTATTATGTTATATTTATATTTAGTTTGTAAAATAAATAAAAGGAAAATAAAATAAAATATATATTATTTTTAATATTTAATATTTGTTTAAAATAAAATTTAATTACATTCCCATATTCTAAATTTCTCTTGGGTATAAGTATATTCCTGAATAAAATATTTAAAATTTATAACTAACAATTTTATATAATGTTGTTTAATATATATATATATATATATATATATATATATATATATATATATATATATATATATATATATATATATATATATAAATACATTTATAGTTCTCTTTTAACCATAAATTTAATTCTTTTAATCAAAATTTTTTACTTTGAAAAATAGGTTTGAATGTAAATAGCTTAATCTTGTTGTTTTTAGTTAAATAAGCTATTATTAATTGTCTTTATTTTTATTTTATTTTTTTGCTTTTCTTTCATTGCTTCTTAAATATATACAACTACTCAAGAGGAAAGTATATATGTTTTTCTTCTTTATAATTTTATATACAATGGTTACAATTTGTTCTTTGAATACATATAATTCAAGATACATATTGGGCAAGTTGACCAACTCGAGAGGAAAGTATATATACTTTTCTTAATCATAATTTTATATACAATGCTTACGATATGCTCTGAGTTGTATATATTTAAGGAGCATATATTATATATAAAATTATGACTATGAGAAACATAGGTTGGTGCCTATATATATATATATATATATATATATATATATATAGGGCAAGTTGCGTAGAATAAGTTACACAACCAATATTTAATTTTCTTAATCATAATTTTATATACAATGCTTACAATATGCTCTGAGTTGTTTATCTTTAAGGAGCATATATTATATGTAAAATTATGACTACAAGAAACATAAGTTGGTGCAACTTGTCCTATACATACATACATACATACATATCTATATATATATATATATATATATATATATATATATATATATATAGGACGAGTTGCGTAGGATAAGTTACACAACCAATGTTTAATTTTCTTAATCATAATTTTATATACAATGCTTACAATATGCTACGAGTTGTTTATATTTAAAGAACATATATTATATATAAAATTATGACTACAAGAAACGTAGGTTGGTGCAACTTGTCCTATATATATATATATATATACACAACCAATGTTTAATTTTCTTAATTATAATTTTATATACAATGCTTATAATATGCTATGAGTTGTATATATTTAAGGAGCCTGTATTATATATAAAATTATGACTAAGAGCAACATGGGTTGGTGCAACTTGTCCTAGACATACATATATATAAGACAAGTTGCATAGGATAAGTTACGTATATTTAATTTTTTTAATTATAATTTTATATATGATGCTTCTTAAATATGTACAACTACTCAAAAGGAAAGTATATTTATTTTTCTTAATTGTAATTTTAAATATAATAGTGAACCAGGCT
The DNA here is from genome assembly GCF_004353265.1 of Vitis riparia. NCBI lineage: Eukaryota > Viridiplantae > Streptophyta > Magnoliopsida > Vitales > Vitaceae > Vitis > Vitis riparia. Next base: position 32,123,262 of record NC_048448.1, on the reverse strand, counting down.
CTTATAGAACGAGTAGATCGATGCAACCTAATTACCAATGAGCAAAGGATTAACTCAAAAACTATTAGCAATTCAATCCGGAATGGGCTCACTCTTACCTATATTGACCTGCAACCTGAATCATGCTTCCAGATCTCGGCCAACTTGGCAAGGGCCGTAGTGGATAATCCCTCCTCTCTCCAAGCTTCCACCGCCATCTCTCTTATCTTCTCGCTTCTCTCTCTCAGCTCTCTCCCCTCTTCAGAATCCATCAACTCTTTGAGTCGCCTCTCCAACTCAGCCCCACTCACAAACCTGTCATCATCTCTCTGCTCTACACCAATGGCCATCTTCATTTTCTCGACCAAAACAGCCTTATTCAGGTGCTGTTCGGCGTGGAGAGGCCATGCCACCATTGGCACTCCCGCAACCACCGCTTCCAACACTGAGTTCCACCCCACGTGAGACACAAACCCACCCACGGATTGGTGTCTCAGCACCGCCACCTGCGGCGCCCATGACTTCACCACCATTCCCCTATTCTTGGTTCTTTCCAAGAACCCTTCTGGCATAAGCTCATCCAAATCAAAGTCGTTCCACACCAAATTTTCTTGCTTGATTTCCTTGCTTTTGTTATCCACAGGTGGAATTTTCACCACCCACAAAAATCTCTGGCCGCATCTCTCCAACCCATTAGCTATCTCCTTCACCTGCTCCCTCGAGAATGATCCACGGCTGCCAAAACACAGGAACACAACACTCCTACTCGGCTGCTGGTCCAGCCATGACAAGCAGTCATGCTTATGAGTTGGACCATCTTCACCAGCATCTGCAATCAATGGTCCAATGCAATAAACAGACGGACTTGGTCCATCGGTAACGCATTCCCCATTTGTAATAGCCATAAGGGCTATTGGCTCAAGGCCATCAAACGTATTGGTCAAAACCCCATCACATTTTCGTAGATCCAGTGAGAACTGTAGCGACTGGTGATAAGTCCGGTCCTCTCGGTCAAGCAGTGGTTCTATCATGTGAGTAGCTAGCAGTGGAGGCAATCCAGGAATGTGAAAAACAGTGGTGGGAAGATCTTTGAAGCTCTTGGTGGTCTGTTTGTGAATTGTTGGCAAGTAGAGGATGGCAGCGAGAGCAGCAGCAGAAAAGGAAGTGAAGAAATAAGTGGGAATTCCAAGGCCACGAGCCAAGGGAAAAGCTGAAGTGCAAAAAGAGTCGAGTATAACAGCCCGAATGGAAGAAGCTTCCGAGAGCTGCTGAAGAGATTGGAGAACATTAGAATCATTGAGACTCAGGAACTCGAACATGTTGGCCAGACGACCAAGAGTTGGAGATGCGGTGAATGGGAGATAAGGGAAGCGGTGGAAGGAGATGGAAGAGGTGGTTTGGGAGATTCGATCGATGTGAGAGGTGGTGGCTGGAGTGTCAAAAGGGCCAGTTGTGAGGAGAATAATAATGGAGAATTCGCAGTTGTAGCGGCTAAGAATGAGCTTACCAAGCTCTACCATGGACAACAAGTGGCCAATCCCTGGAGCTGGGTAAAGGACTATGGCATCCTTCATTTTTGGTACCACCTTGGATTCTTGGAATTGGGAGGAACTCAGAATGAGATCTGCAGATGAAGTCGATGTTAGAGATGATATACCATATGATGTGGATTGTGGAGACATAATGGTAGATGGCGATAACGTGCCCATCTGCTCCTTTGAAAATTCATTCATCTCTAAATATTAAAATAACTTTTTCAAGTTGCGCTAAATTAATAATTCAATAAATTTATAAGATAATATATAATAGAAAAATATGTATAATTTCAAATAGATTCCACTTACCATATATATAAATTAATAATTTCTTAACATGCAGCTAAATCCATATGATTTGTCTAGGAGACTTTTGTAAAATATGTGTCATTTGTTGCTCATTTAAATTTGTAAAGTTATATTTTTGGAGGAAAAAAATACTTCTTTGAAAAATAATTAGATTCATGAATTTTATTTATTTAAACAAAATACATGAAAAATAGTTAGTTTGTAAAACAAAATTTTTTAATTCATGTAATTATAATAAAACAATATTAGATACAATATTTTGAAAAAATAAGGGATACTTAGATAAATTAATAATTTATCAATTAATAAAAAAATTATTAATAATATTTTCTTAATTAATAAATTTTCCTTTCTCTCAAGGTTATTATATATATATATATATATATATATATATATATATATATATATATATATATTAAAATTTAATTAAAACTTTAGCTTAGTTTGGATATACTTCTTATTTTTTGTTTATTTAAAAAAAAGTAACTTTTGTATAAATAGTTTTTAAAAGTCATTATCTTTGTAAAATCATTTTTAAACCCTTTCTTAAATTTATATATAATTTACTATCATTATATATATATATATTTAATATAATTAAAATTTAATTATCGATATTAATAAGAGTAAAATATAAATATAAAATAAAATGAAGAGATAAAATAAAGCTAAAAATAATCAAATTATAGAAAATGTTGGTTTTTATTCAAAATTCATCATTTGGTCAATAATAAAGTATGAAAATTAAAAAAAAAATGGAAAAAAAATATTTGAAAGTAAAAAGTGAATTTTAAAAAATATAGAAAATTTTTAGAAGCTCAAATTTGACTTCTCCTATTGCTTCTAAGATTAATATGTTAAAAGAACATGATCGGCATATTGAATCAAAATTTTAAAAACTTAGACTTTTAAGAAAATTGGTAGTTTAATATGGTATCAAAGATTATTTTGACGACAATTTGTATTTCCTTTTGACTTCAACATGTGAGAAAGGGTATTAAAAGAACATAATATGCATATTGAGCCCAAATCTCGTAAATACAGGTTTTAAAAAAATTGGTAGTTGAACCAATCCATGGTTTCAGATAAAGTTTTTAAGGTAATTGCATCCATTTTACCATATGAAAATGTCTCTCACATTAATTATATGAAGTTGAAATACAACAACCTGCAGTTATTGTCATCAAAAAACAGCTAGAAGATCAGCAACTCCATTCATAAATCCACCAGCCAACTACACAACTAAAAGTTAGGAACCATTTTGGCGGGACAGCATACCAAACTCTTACGAGTGTTCATGCCATCCAGGGATCAATCAGACAACACAGGCCTATTGTAAATACTGTTCTCATATTTTCTTCTGTGGTTTGAAAATTAAATAATGATAGTAATTTATATATAAAATGTAATATCTCTTGAAAATTTATCTTATAAGACAATAATAATTTTTTAAAACTGTTTAAAAAAAATTAATTTTATAAATATAACGTAAGTTCATAGAAATTATGAGGAAGTTATTATTATCTTTTATTTTTTTAAAATAGAAAATTAATTAAAAGTGTGTAATAAAAAAATCATAAATATTAGAAATATTTGATAGTAACAAATTAAATTTAACATCATTCATGAATATAACTAGAAAATAATATTAAATTAATGTGTTTGGATTAGCATTATTTTGTTTATATGTCATGTCATATCTATGTTAACCAGGCCATATAATTTATTTAATAAATATATAGCACATGTTCAGGTTGGAATACACAACTTATTTAAAGGTTTTGGAGATGTTTGATTTATTTAACCTCTTTGCTTAATCTTTTTCAAACGATATGATTAGGATCAACCAAATAACATGATAGTAATTATGGGTAGGAATGGCAACGGGCGGGTTTGGGACGGGTCACCCCTATCCCTTTCCCGTCCCAAAATATTTAGTTATTTCCCAAACCCGTCCCAAACCCGGGGCGGGGCGGGGCGGGGCATTCCCATCCCCGTTATAAAGTTAAAATTAAATCCCATCCCCGGCCCGTCCCGACCCGGGTATGTGTTGGCGGGGCGGGGCGGGGCGGGGCGGGCTGGGCTGGGCTATGCTGGGCTGGGGTTTTCATCTTTTGTTGATTTGAAGATGTCCGTCAGATCAATTTGGATAGTATAGGAGATGAATTTGCATATTCCCAGGATTGCTAGCATTAACTTTGATTCATATTTCATTTATAATGGCCCATGAAGGAGGAACTTTCATGCCCATTTAATGTCTACATATCAATGTGTGAAAGAGAGAACAAAAATGAATAGACGATGATAGAAACAAATAATTGACTTTTTTTCTCTTTCACCTGCCACCCGGGTACCCAATTCACTTTTAGCAGCATGGAAGATCAAAGCACTCTCTCATCAATAACCTCTAGGATACTAAAAAATGATCGCTATTATTAAATAAAATAAAATAAAATAAACCCTAAGAACAGTGGTAATTATGATTGTATACAGGTCAGCTTCTGTGAGGGTCATCCCCTAGTCAGCTGTGGAATTGGTAGGATTAATTCTCATCTCCTTGTAATATGCTTTTTCGGCATTGGTCATGTGAACTCGAAACATGGTCCACTCTTTTTTACACCTCTCCCTCACTTGGAACCAATAAAGATAGAAATATCTCGTAAACAATTATTGGAATCACCAATTAATGCAATACAATAACAACTATAAACCCAATAAAAAATAAATTTTAAAATAAAGAAATCATGTCCAGCATTTTTGTAAGATGCAGTATAAGGTTCTTGCATTTGAAAATTTGATAGCACTAAAGAAAATTAAAGGTACGTGAGCACATGAAAGGAAAACAGGAGACAAGAGTCTGTAAGCATAATGTTAGCTCTGCTATAAAATGGAAACCAAGTATGTTGTGAAGAAAAAGGTGTAACTAACCCCTTGCCATGGTGCCTTCCCATTCTCCGCTTGCCCCTATAAAAACATAACGGTTACTCCAGTATTCTATTTCATAGATCTTTTCATTACAAAACGTTTATATAAATAAAAATGTAGTAGAAAATTTTTCTGAAGATTATTTACCTGGTTCCCAAGCGAGGGAACAGTTTGATGAACGATCCATTGAGAATCTACAACTCCAATTTTCTCATGGGCAGGCTGTTTCAAAGACGAGGAAGTTCCAATATGATCACGCATGCTAACAAACAAATAATATAAGAGAATTAGAAGTAGGCAGACATAGGTCAGTACCTCTATACATCTTCTGAGAGCAAAGTCAAGACCCCAACCATGTACCAGGTCATTCTGCAATTCCCACAGAAAGGCACTTAAACTTGATAGTAACAGGTCAACTGGAGCAACTGAGAACTTACTAATTCTAAATTTGAGGATATATATACCTGAAGCATATGCCACACACACCGCCATGCATCTCTAGAAAATACAGGAGCCATGATCTCAACAAACCTACATTTGGAAAAGGAAAACTAATAATTTTGTTTCTAATCCATTGTCAGACCATGCAGGAGTGGGAATGAACAGAAAAAATAACAACAGTACTGCTCAAAGCTTTTCATATGCTGCACAGGGAGGCAAATGTGGGTTAGGGCACCAGCCCGGTTTCTCATCTGTTTCTCTGGTAGAAAAATGGGGGAAAAACAAGGAGAAAAGGTCATTCCATTAATCTATAATAAGTAACAAATGAAAGAGAACTTTGGTGTTAATGTTTATTCTTACTTGTGGACTTCTCGATCACCTCTTCTTTTTGTCATCTGCCATGTTAACCCTTTATTAGGTTCTAAACTAGGTTGTGAAATCTCCAAGCCATATTTCCTCACTAGTCTTATATATCTGGAATTGGAAAATGACATAAGTTGGGTAGACTGAAACACAAATGCCATAAAAAAGATATTTATGTCCAACACTCACTCTTCTGCATTAAAATGCTCAACTCCTAGATCTTCATCCTAGATAAATATATAGTCATATGGCGCCACAATGTCAGGATGCAGAAATCTTTTGGCATACCACCTAAGACAAAATTGCAAAGAATGAAGTTAAAAGAATAAAACAGACCAAATAAAGAAACGATTAGAACCTGGCATTTCTCACAACATCATTGAACACTAATCGAGCAAAACTTTTCTGTACAAGCTGCAGCAATTCAAGGAAAAAATCAAATAAATTACTGCTTCAAGTACTACAGAATGCAATTAAAAAAACCAGAAAGAAAAATACCAAATTGCAAAATAACATGGCACCAAATAAACTACCTTATTATATGGAGAGTGAAATACGAATTAGTAGTCAGCATCAGCAATGGAAAATTGCTTTCACAAAACCTCAAGTTCTGTAAAAATCTCCAGACCTGGGGAAAAAACAGTGTCCTTAAACCTCAAGATCAGACATGCTATATACATGATTTTAGACAAAATTACACTTTTACCTAAATAACAGTGAGACAACGAATATATAGCAGAGAGAGCATTATATTTATAGTTCCAACTAAAGTTTTAAGACAAAATTACATGTCAATAAGCCAATGAAATAATTATGGAATTTAATTTCTAACAAGACAGATAAATGCGTGATACATGATAGCATCAACAGTGAAAGGGACCGCACCATTAATGTGTTTGTAGAAATTATAGTTATACTAGGATGGTGTAAGCAGGAAAGTGCATGTGTAGTTTCACAGAAATAGGCATATTTGGAAGGCTAAATGAGATGAAAAATAATGCAACATCAAGGTTGAAGGGTTTTTTCCTAGATTACCTGCAAGACACAGAAAAATTTACAGAAAAGTATAAAAAACTATATAGTGTCCCAGTTTTTTTATAAAAAGGACAAACTACCATGGATTTTTGAAAAGAAATACAGAAAATACACTAGGAATGCAATATTAAGATACATGCTTAGTTCATTTTCCAGTACATGGTTTCCCCTGCCAAAGCAGAAGGGAAATAGAACTTCCCTTTGGACGTACCATGAGAAGGTTCCCAATATTCTCCTCTGAATCAACCCAAGGTTGAACTGCAAATGGCCTTCTTAATTGCACTGACGTGGGTGGGAACACACTCAAAAGATCTAAAGCACAAAAACTGTGTTACAGCAGCTCAGATGATTTTAATGAGTAACTACGGCAGACAACAAAGCAAGACAAACCAAACAAAACAAAAAATAATACTTAACTCATAACATAATGTAGAACATTGTCAAAGATTCAGATTGTCTTAGAATGTGAGATTTCACCCTTTGAAAAACATTTAAGCTCCAATTTTTTGATATGTGAAATAAATTTAGCTTCCAGGAATTTTTATACATTAAACTGGAAATAAGTTCGAAAAAGTTTCTTGAGAATATGAGTAAAGGAATATGAAATAAACTCCACCACCACAATCATTATTGCTATCATAACTACAATCATCTCCATGCTCAGAAACACACCCCTTCTCTACTGCTATCACTTCCACCACACCGCTTGCCACCACCAATACCAACTCTATTGTCACCTCCACCTAGATGCCTCCAGCCCCATTACAACCACCTATCTGTTCACTTCCATCACATAGCCAAGGCCATCAATGCCAATGTCAAGACTGACGACAACCACCCAACACCAATTGCAGCACTACTACTATCCTTCCGGCATGGCAATCATGATAAGCAACTACACTAATTCAGAAATGATATAATCCATGGTATTCAAATTTCTGCTCAAATCCCCTGTCCATCTGAATCTTCTCTCATACAAAAACACCGCTATGGAATTTAAGGCCCAAACAGAACATGGAAATCAACCAAGGGGATTTATGGTCCAAACAAAGCAATCATATGACCCAAGGGATGCCAAGAAGCAGCATGATGTTCAGATAAATTTGGACTGAATCTCAAAAATTCTTACAGCTACATGGAAAGAAAACAAAATTTTTGCCATATTTGAAAATAGAGCTCTATTTAGTGGAAAAGTTTAGAAATTCCATATGATTTTGTCTAAAATCATGTATATAGCATGTATATATGCTTCCATTTAAATATATTTCACTAAACCGTTCCTTTATTTTACAGAACTGTTTTTGCAGAAAAGTGAAGCATATATCATTGATTAGGAAAAGCTATGCCAAGAAATCCTACATTCTTAGATAAAACATATGCTTATGAGACTGTGACCCAAGTAAAAGTGGTTCATATAAATGTCTTCAAGGCAGCATGTTGACTGTACTCCAATATTTATTTTAACAAGTTATAATGGAGTAATCAAAGTTTCTTGCAAGAAACACCTTCTCAAGCAGAAGGCTCACTTTGCAGAATAAATTATCAGATATTGAAACATAATGGTGATTGAGACAAATATACCATAAATTTCAATAAACTTCATGAATTATATATTTTTCTAGTGCATCAAATTGGCAATGTTGATTTTCAAATAATAAATTCCATGAATTGAAATGCACATTAATAATATTATAAATTCAAATGGCCTCTATCATTCTCTTAGACCTCAATTACAAATTAAAGAATATGCTATACTTCACAACTTACAAAAAACGTCAATGTTGGCAATACAAGACAATTGACAACAACACAAAGGGAATAGAGGGAGCAGGAAGTATTACCGGATATTCACTAGCAAGATTAGGCTTGTAAAAATCATATGCATGTGACATATGACTTCCCCTCAATTTGCTTTCAAATGCAATAGGAGCATCAGGCCCTACTAGCATAGCACTAGCAGCTGCTCCTCCAGTAGGCCTAGCTGGTCCTTCTGCATAAACCTGATAAAGGAAACCTCCAGTAAGGAATAGAACATTGCTAGCTTATAACACATGAAGAAGATTTAAATCTAGATATATTTTGATGCACAAATAAGACTAAACCCAACCTAGTACATGCACCAAAAGACTCAAAAGCCCCACTGCTGTAACCTTGTACTTCTCGATACTGATGTCAGGTTATGTGAAAATTTTTGTGCTCTAAATATCATAGAATTTTTTAAATACAAGTCCTTCATCCTTGCTTTCAGTAATAAAGATGATTACTATGCATTAACCAATATTTTTAAGACAAACAAAGCAAGTTTAAAGTCATAGTAGTCCAATTATTTTTTTTTTATCAGAATAGTAGTCCAAAATAGTCTAAAGTAGATGTTCATACCTCACTGTCTGTGCAAACAACAAGTCCATAGCGTCCATCCCATGAACTACTCTCCACCCAGTTGACACAGTTGAATAAAGCTGCAGTTCCCCCATAGCATGCATTACTTGAATCAACACCTTCGATGTCATTATTTCCACATTCCTGCTTATTTTACTTGAGGAAAGAGCCATATAAATGCATGAAAAAACAGAGATCTAACAATAATAAAACGTAGAAAAACTGCATCAAACCAATCCTGGTGTAAGGGAAGATCTAGAAAAATTTGACGATAAGATCCGTTTCTCAATATGAAGGGAGTGGAAGCATTTGACGACAAGATCTGCTTAGCCCCTATTAAGATTCACAAGAAACAGATTCAAAACCCTAAATAGCAACCCGAAAACTAATAGAAAAAAAAAATCCTTCAATAATCTGAAACTGGAAATGGAAAAAACCTAAATCTCGTATCTCATTCCCGAATTAGAAACGGAATACAACACCAAATCAAGGCATCATTCAACCAAAAAATCAACAAAAAATCTTACCGGTTTGTAGATTCGTGAAGATAATAGTTGTGATTCTTGATTTCTTTGTGAATATGGGATAAACAAGGATGAATCGAGAGAAAATGGATTTTCGAATGGATTATCTTATGGATTTCTCCATTGAGTGGGAGGAAAAACCCTAGCGTCGGCAGGAACGAGAACTGAGAGAAGAAGACCTAAAATGAGGAGAGGAAGCTAATATTTATAAGTGGGGGGTAAAGTAGTAACTTCATATTCGGGGTGGGGTGGGGCGGGTCAAATTATAACTACACCCGACCCCGCCCCGAACCCGACTCGGGTTTTAAAAAAATCCTGAACCCGGCCCATCCCCGATTGCCATGTTCCTATACCCGTCCCAATAGGGGCGGGTCGGGGCGGGTGACCCGGGAAACCCACGAAATTGCCATTCCTAATTATGGGAACGGTTTTAGTTTAAAAGTGTTTTTGAAAAAAAAAAAATCAGAGACATATTTGGTAACCATTTTAAAAAGTAATTTTGAAAAATAATTTTTGAATATTTAATATTTATAGAATAAAAGTCTGTTTAAAAACTTAAAATGTTTTTAACATGTTTTTAATATTTTTAAATATATTTTAAAATTAATTGTTATATCTAGTGTTTTATTTTCAATGTTACATTTCTTAATTAAAATAAAAAAACCATAAAAGAATCTAATATAAAGAAAATATATAAGAAGAAATGCAAAAAAGAAGTGGATGTATATATTCATGGTTTTTAGTTTTATTTTTATTTTCTCTATTCTACATATCTTGTTGTTCACATAGTAATTGGATTTCAATGTAGATGGGTTTTTAGTTGTATTTCTATTTAATTTATTTTTATTTTATCTTTATATTTTCGATTCATATAATAAGTAATTTTGAGTAGAAATTAATATTTCTACATTTAAAAAATTTTTACTTTCAATTTTTTTCCATTTTTTTATTTCATACTTTATTATTGACAAAATGATGGACTTTTCAATAAAAAAACAACATTTTCTACAATTTGGATCTATTTTTAGCTTGATTTTATTTCTTTATTTTATTTTATGTTTATGTTTATGTTTACGTTTTACTCTTATTAATATTGTAATTAACTTTTAATTATATTAAAATTATAAAATGATAGTAAATCATATATAAAATGTCAAAAAGGGTTTAAGAGGTAGTACAAAGGTAATGACTTTAAAAACTATTTATATAAAAATTAGTCTTTTCTATTTTTAAAAATAGAAAACAAGAAGTATATCCAAATTATACCAAAGTTATAATTAAAATTTAATATAAAATAATATTTATCATTATATATATTATTAACTCTCGATAAATTAATAACCTTGAGAGCAAGGAAAATCTATTAATTAAGAAAATATTAATTAATAATTTATTGATTAATTGATAAATTATTAATTTATTAAAGTATCCCTTATTTTTCCAAAATATTGTATTAAATATCGTTTTATTATAATTAAGTGAATTAAATATTTCGTTTTACAAAATAACTATTTTTCTTGTATTTTGTTTCATGAAGTTAGTAAGATAGTATTTTTAAGGTAGAAATATAACATTACATTATTTTAAATATACATATATCTTTTCTTTTTTTTTTTTTTCTTTTTTGCAAAGGACACATATCTTGCAAAAGTCCTTCCAACAACAAATCATATGGATATTGCTTTATGTTAGGAAATTGTTAATTTATATGGTAAGTGGAATTCATATGAAAATATACATATATTGTGATATTAATGTATTATCTTGTACATTTATCAAATTATTAATTTAACTTATTGGTTCTAAATTAGGACCCGGTAAAAAGATATTATTTAATTGGATTATTAATTTAGCAAGGTTTGGTGAGATGTTATGGAGATGGGATGGGTAAGCTTTAGAAAAAAACAATTCTCTAATGGTACCTAGTCACCTAATTGTGTGACTGACTAGTAGCTAGGATTTTCATTGCTTTTAGAGTCAAAGTGTGCTGGCAGTCATTATTAAAAAATATTAAATATTAAAAAAAAAATTGAAAACGATTTCTAAAATTAGTATAAAAAAGGTATAGGCAACATCTAAAACAAACCTGCGCCCACAGCTACAGTGGTACCAATCATCAAATTGTGTGGTTGACTGCTAGTTGCTAGGATTCCCTTGCATATCCCTGTGGGCTGCTTCCTGCTTGTACGCACCACTTGAAAAAGTTCTTTTAATATTTAGAGATGTGAAAAATGATGCAATTGCCTTGAATGAAGGTGAAGCCGTGAAAGAATTTTCAGAGGAGTAGATGGCACACTGTTGCCATGGCCCATTGCCATATACTACTCTGTCACTCTCCACAATCCACATCGTATATTTATAGCATCTTTAACATTGACTTCATCTGCAGATCTCAAAGAATCCAAGCTACCAAAAATGAAGGATGCAATAGTCCTTTACCCCGCTCCAAGCATTGGCCATTTGGCGTCCATGGTAGAGCTTGGTAAGCTCATTCTTAGCCGCTATGACTGCGAATTCTCCATTATCGTTCTCCTCACAACTGGCCCTTTTGACTCTCCGGCCACCACCTCTTACATCGATCGAATCTCCCAAACCACCTCTTCCATCTCCTTCCACCGCTTCCCTTATCTCCCATTCACCGCATCTCCAACTCTTAGTCGCCTGGCCAACATGTTCGAGTTCCTGAGTCTCAATGATTATATGTTCTCCAATCTCTCCAGCAGCTCTCTGAAGCTTCTTCCATTCGGGCTGTTATACTCGACTCTTTCTGCACTTCAGCTTTTCCCTTGGCTCGTGGCCTTGGAATTCCCACTTATTTCTTCACTTCTTTTTCTGCTGCGGCTCTCGCTGCCATCCTCTACTTGCCAACAATTCACAAACAGACCACCAAGAGCTTCAAAGATCTCCCCACCACTGTTTTTCACATTCCTGGATTGCCTCCACTGCTAGCTACTCACATGATAGAACCACTGCTCGACCGAGAGGACCGGAGTTATCACCAGTCGCTACAGTTCTCACTGGATCTACGAAAATGTGATGGGGTTTTGACCAATACGTTTGATGGCCTTGAGCCAATAGCCCTTATGGCTATTACAAATGGGGAATGCGTTACCGATGGACCAAGTCCATCTGTTTATTGCATTGGACCGTTGATTGCAAATGCTGGTGAAGATGCTCCAACTCATAAGCATGACTGCTTGTCATGGCTGGACCAGCAGCCGAGTAGGAGTGTTGTGTTCCTGTGTTTTGGGAGCCGTGGATCGTTCTCTAAGGAGCAGGTGAAGGAGATAGCTAATGGGTTGGAGAGAAGCGGGGAGAGATTTCTGTGGGCTGTGAAGAGTCCACCAGCGGATGAAAAAAGGAAGGAAATCAGAGATGAAATTGTGGTGTGGGACGATTTCGATTTGGACGATATCATGCCAGAGGGCTTTTTGGATAGAACCAAGGATAGGAGAATGGTGGTGAAGTCGTGGGTGCCACAAGTGGCAGTGCTCAGACACCAATCAGTGGGTGGATTCGTGACTCATTGCGGGTGGAACTCAGTGTTGGAAGCGGTGTCTGCGGGAGTGCCAATGGTGGCATGGCCTCTCCACGCCGAACAACACCTGAATAAGGCTGTTTTGGTCGAGAATATGAAGATGGCCATTGGTGTGGTGCAGAGAGATGGTGACAGGTTTGTGAGTGGGGCTGAGTTGGAGAGGCGACTCAAAGGGTTGATGGATTCTGAAGAGGGGAGAGATCTGAGAGAGAGAATTAATAAGACCAGAGAGATGGCGGTGGAAGCTTGGAGAGAGGAGGGCTCATCCACTACTGCCCTTGCCAAGTTGGCCGACATCTGGAAGCATGGTCAAGGATGCAAGTTGGCCGATTGAATTGCTAATAGCATTTACGTTAATCCTTCGCTTATTAGTGACTAGGTTGTCTAGACCTACTCATGCTGTGAGGGACCCGTTCACAATAAAATTTGACTTATTTTTGATATAGAATTCCTAAGAAGACGAACTCCATATCAATTTAATTTAAATAGTTTAGTCAAAATGAATTTAGTGTTTACTTAATAAACTATTTTTATATTGAAATCATCTTTCACTACAAAGAAAAAGATACATGGTGACATTTATAACGAGTCACCATAAACATAGGGTGTCACTACAACATAGTGTTACCTTCTCCACTAACACCATAGAGGGTACCAATTGGTGACATATTTGGAAGTGATACCAAAGTAGATAAATGGTGACCCATTCGGAAGTGACACCATATATTTCTAGTGATGATAGGGTGTCGCATTAAATGCATCATCTTTGAGTAATGGTGTCACATCATTGTAAATTATTGTGGAAGATATGATTGTTTTTAGTTATAGATTTTTGTAATGCTTATGAGTTAATAAGTAAGATTAACCTGTTTATATTTTGTCCATAAATATAACAATCATATTATATTTAACTCATTTTTCTGTAATGTTTATGGAATAACTCATAATACATTGATCATCTAATAATATTTGTATATCAAATGTTCAATCACAAAAAGATAGTACATCCAACATATCAAATCCATCAAAACTAAAAAAAGAAGAGTGAATACATACCAAAACATGATTTAGAAATGTTAAAGATCCCAAGATTCATGTATACCTCCATTTCATAAGCATAAAACCGGCTAACTATCAAATGACATAAAAGTCCCATCTAAAAGTCTAAATTTCTCAGTACCAATTAAAGTAACATTTATGTCCTACAACGTATGACATAAGAGTTGCATTCAAAAACCCAAAATCTTGTTGTCTTCTTCTTTCTTTTTATTCTCCATTCCACCATCCCAAAAGTGTATACCTGCATTTCATAGTTTAATGAGTTTTATAGATTTTTATTGAAGAAAATAAACATGGATCGAAGTTATCATAAATGAACAAATCTAAGAACTATTTTTTTTTCTTTTTTCAAATAGAAACATTATTCAAAGAATAAGCAATACTATACAATATCTATGGAAAAATTCATGTAGTAGCTAAGGGACTCACCATTCATGGTGATCATGATGCATCAACATGATTCATGATTAGTTGTAGCATAAAAGTAGCCAATTCTCCTCTAATTTCATCGAATTCTACTTAAGAATATGTTTTTTTTTATCATTAAACTGAAATCAAATAAGAAAATAACATTAAAATGCATAAAATTTGGAAGCCTAAAACTATGTACAATTCATTAAATTTGTAATACCTTTGAAGCAATAATTGTAGGATTAAAAATTATCTCTTTTATGAATCTCATAATAAAGTAGCCACATTCGAACCCTCCTTCTTGTCTTGGACACTAATCGATCAATTATAAAATAACATTAGTACTCATATATATAAATGGTGCAAATGCATAAGCTAATGTGTAAAGAAAAATTTTTGGATGTCACCTGCACTAGTTGCCAAGATGGCTCCCTCTTAGATGTTTTCTTTGCAGATATTCAAATAGCCCTATGTAAATAAGTTTAATGGGTACATTTTTAAAATAGGTAAATGTTATATGTTTTAAAATATATATATAAATAATAAAAAAAATGTGTTTGAGATGAATGTATATATTTTTTTTTAAATAATACTATGAAAAATAATAGGAAGAACTTACATGTTTACGATATCCTTTAAGTCCTCACATGGTTTGTGATGCATAGGGTCAAGATAGTGGACTATGATTTTCCTTGGCTCAATCACTACCAAGACCCAATGAAAGCTAAAACATTAAAAACAAAAGTAGCATCTAATTAGAAGTATAAATCAATCATAAAACCTCAAATTAAAGTATAATATTCATCACTTACTCGAGGTTGTAGGGTATGAAAACATATTTAGCATCTTGGCACTCCATTAAGCGTTTTGACAACAATTGTGCTATTTTCTCTGTTTGAGGAGTACTAAAGTCTGCTCGTGATACTGTAAAAGGATTAACAAATATAAATTGTGATTCCTTTTTGGCAATATGTAGTTGATCATCCATGTGCCTATTATTGTATCAAAACATTGAAAGAAAATTATCATTAGTCATATCCAATCTCGTTCAACATGGGCAACTCATATTAAAAAAATAATAACAAATGAAAATAAAAGGTGCACACCATAAATAGAAGGAGATGCAGTTTGATGACACCTCTAAAGATGAAATAATGTATTCACAATCCTCTCAAGATATATATGTTTGAAATTCGACACCAAATAGTGAAATGGGGAGTTGTATTGGGTATGTCTTGTCATTACCAAGACAACCATCCACAAATTTCTGAAAATTTTTAATGACCAAATGATTTTGAGGCTTAGATTTTCGAACAATTGGTGTCTTCACTATCTTCTTCTTTCCTTTATCCAACACCTATGAAAAAGGAAGGAATGTTAGATATATATACTCCTAAAAAATAAAATACCAAGTTACAATCAAATTTACTATAGGCATAAAATGACATACCTGAGAATGTTCAATTTCAATTATGACAAGGCTTGTTGGCCAATCAAGCTCAAAGCCAATAGCATCCCCAACATTGATAATCTCATATGGATTTGGAAATGGGAGTCTAGCATTTGGCTTGTGTGCAACATTTATTACAACCAACCTATTCGATCATTTTTCTTCTATTAGTGTACTAGTTGCAACAACATTTCCTTTTCTTTCCACTACTAATTTACATTTAATTACCTTCAATACAACAAATAATATCATTTACATAGGCTTTATATCACTTATATTAATCTTGTATTATTAGTAAGTAAATGCATACCTTGTGTTTCAGTGGTGGTTCTGGTGGTTAGGGCTCTTCTATCATTTTAAACATTCGTTTTTCTGCTACAACTGGTTGTAAAACAAGTTGTCGTCTCATGTTATTACTACCCATATCAAAATGGGGTGTGGGGGGAGACATAACTTGTCTTGTTGCAGCATCTTCCATCTCCTTTCATACCATTTCCCATATTTCTTCTTTGATTTTTTTTTCATGTCATCACATGGTTGATGAAAGTATGAGCTGGGCCTAACCAAATGGTCTTGACCTACCACACGTCCTGGATGATCAGGCTTACATAATGCCTGACATAATATGTCATTTGGACCAAGTGGAGGTAGTCCAGTCTCCTTAGCCTTTTCTAGTAATTCATCCTACAACAAAACATATATTAGTAATAATTTGATGAAGATGATTTACATATCAATCAAAGACAACCAATTCAAGGTAACTAGAAAGTGAATTGTTTTAATATAAAGGATAATAGACAAATTGATGTATAACATAGCTACTCATAAAAATGATAGCATTATGCCTCTTGCCTATTAACACCTAACGATATCATCACAAACCATAGTCACATAGACATATTAACACTATAGGCTCTAAAATGACATAAATATGCTAACCTACTATCATGTTAATCACTGGCTCTATAATCTTATTAAACTTTTCCTTCTTCTCACATGCTTTCTTCCATAAAACACTTCTATCAACCCTACCAATACCCCCTTTTGCTTGTAACTATAAAAATTTTAACAAGAAAACTCATTAGTTCAATATGATCAAGTTAATAAATGACATTTAAAAATTGGAATCATTTTCCTATAAACAAAATATATACTCCAATTTTTTACCGATATTGATAACTTACTATTTCTTGCTCAAAACTTGCATATCCTTTTCTTCCAAGATAATGATTGTAAATGTGTTTATCTCTTCTCGATTTTTGAACCTTGCGATATTCCTACAAAATATAGACACAAAATTAGTACATGGTGAAACTATGTAAATGTAAAAATTGAAGATGTATTAAAAATAATGCTTAACATTAAAATGTTCAGAAAGTCTATCTTTAACAAACTGTCTCCAATGATCCTCTTGTATGAATGGGTAGATAGGAGGTGTCTTTTTCGGCTTTTCTGGGTCATTCTTGAAAGACAATATATATTTCTTTGTCAACTTGTACTTAAAAGTTCGAAACCTGATGCCCATTAGTAGGAAACAATTCTTCTTGGAATTTTGATTCACATTAATGTTTGTCTACAAAATAGCAACCCATGTTAGCTCATGTTAATGAATGTATACAATAATTATATATGAAAGCTATAGAAAGAATTACCATGATCAAATCCCATAACTTCTCCTTAGTCTCTTTAGGGACTTTCCTCAAACTCTCAATAATTATTGGCACATGGGTTCTAGTTATTGTACCAAGATAACTACTTAGTTCAACTGAATTTTCCCCAATGTGACTACCAAGGCTATTGTATTCAATCTTGAGCTTTATCCCTTTACTTCGATTTTTTGCAATCTCTGGTTCCAATGTACTACCTCTATGCTTTACTTTTGGTGTTTCCTCTTCTTCTGGATCCATATTTGTGTGGAAGATATCAAGTAAATGTGCAAACTAGTACTTCATCAACAAACCTGTAAAATGACTCAAAAGCAAGATTAGTATAGCCTTGCATATATTTCCTATAATAAAATTGGTCATTCAGAAATATAGTTTTTGAAATTTTCTTTCAAAGTTTGTCTTGTTTTTTGATTTCTTATCAATAATGAAGAATTTATTCGTGAGGATAATAATAAAATAAATTAGTGCATATATAGTTTCAATTATTATTTATAGTTTTAATGAAAATAGAGATTTAGGAATGAGAGTTTCAAGTTATGTGAGCATAAAATCAAAACATCATAATAAAAAATAATATAAATCTAGTTCCATGGACAACAAAAAAAGATAGTCAAATGAAGATTGAAGTGGTACCTTTGAATAACATATGTTTATGATGCATGAAAGAAATTTAGGATGATCAATATATATATATATATATATCATGAGCAATATATAGAAGCTAAGCTAATGTGCAACTCATGAAAACTAATAAGTGAAATGCCTTATTATATCTCATGTCAAGGGTACAATATATTATTTAATTTTTTTCAATCCATATGCCCTCACAGTCTTCTCTCATGTATATTGCCTCTGATTCATCCATAGCATCAAATGATTCAACTTCTGGCATTGAACTTATAAAGGGGTGATGTTCCATGCAATTATCGGTGAAGTCATCCAGTCCTTCCATGTTGTTGAAATATTTTGGAGGAATTGAGAGAACTATTGACCATTTGGGATCAAGTTGGTCTTCAACATAGAAGACTTACTTGGTTTGTGATGCTAAAATAAATGGATCTGATTTGTGACCAATTTTGGAGAAGTCAGCTAATGTGAACTTGAGTTCATCAACTTTTATACCATTCTTGTTGTCAACCCAATCACGCTTGAAAATTGGAATTTTGAACATGTATTAATCAAGATCCCATATCTCATTAATGACCCCATAAAAGCAAAATTCACCAAAAACTGGGTTATTATCCTTAGAACTGGCAATTTGCATAGTCCCTGCTAAAATGCTAACACCACTATTTTGGGTGACGCATGTCATATCGCGTTCCTTAGTATGGTAACGACACCCATTAATGATATATCCATGATATTTGACCACCTGGTGAGTAGGGCCATGTGCTAACCACCTAAGCATGTTGGGAATATTTTGCCTATTATGGATAGCCTCTTCAACCTGTGTGTAATCAAAACATAATTGGAAACTTGTGGTGTTTTCAAGATATTAAAATCATTTATGAAAACTAAGAGATTACCTTTCCTTTAAGCCAATATGTAAAACAATGCATATGTTCTTCTTGCAACCAAATTTGTCTCTTAGATTGTCGAGGGTATTGAGACTTCAACTAATTCATGTAATCCCTATAACGTTATAGACAAGGAATGCAAACTTAGGATTTCATCATTATGTTATGAAATTATAAAAAAATAAAGGTATATTTTTCTTACTCAATGTATGGCTAGACAATAGTTGTATTCTCTAACACATAATGATGTGCTTGTAACCATGATTTATGATCAATGTTGGTAGAACGACCACCAGTTATAAGTCTACCAAATTTTTTGTCATAATTGTTACTTTTTGGAATTCCAATTGCATGAGTCCCTGATAAATATTCAGTACAAAATTTGATAGCTTCCTCTGCTAAATAGCACTCAGCAATGCATCCTTCAGGCCAATTATGATTGCGAAGATATCCTTTAAGAACTTTCATATACCTCTCAAATGGGTACATCCACCTAAAGTAAACTGGACCACATAGTCGCACCTCCCTTATCAAATGCACTGTTAGATGAAGCATAATATAAAAAAATGAAGGTGGAAAATACTTTTCAAGTAAGCACAACGTGACCACTAACTCATTGTGTACTTCATTCAATTTTGGTACATTAACTACTTTTGTACATAATTTCTTGAAGAAGATACACAATCTTGATATAGTATATCTCACATGCTTTGGCAAAACAGAACGTAATGCTACTGGCAACAGTTGTTGCATAAGTGCATGGTAGTCATGAGATTTTAGACCAAACAACTTCAATTCCTCTAAGGAGACAAGATTTCTAAAATTTGAGCAATACCTCTCAGGGACCTTCAAATTAGATAACGTTTGACAAACTAATTTTTTCTCATTTCTAGATAGTGAATAACATGCAGGGTGAAGGTAGGTTCGTTTCAAGTCAACTTTTGGGAAAAGTTCAAACCTTAAACCCATTTCAACTAGGTCAAGTTGAGCATTAAGTCCATCCTTTGTTTTCCCTGGGATGTTAAACAAAGTACCAATAATACTCTCACAGACATTCTTTTCGATGTGCATAACATCCAAGTTGTGACGAACATGAAGATATTTCCAATATTCTAACTAAAAAAATATGGACTTTTTTTTCCAACAATTTGTGTTCACATCAGATTCAAGAGATTTTATCTTCATTTTTTCCCCAAGAAATATGAATGAGATCAACTTTTTCAAGTATTTCTTCCCCACTCAAAATTTTAGGAAGAATCCTAAAATCTTGTTCACCATTGAATGCCTTCTTTTGTCTTCTATAGGGATGGTTACGTGGAAGAAATCGTCGGTAACCCATATACGAGTTCTTCCTACCATGCTTTAATCTTTTGGAACATGTTCCTTCTCCACATATTGGACATGCATAATATCCTTTCACAGTGCAACCAGCTAAGTTTCCATATGCAAGGAAATCACTGATTATCCATAAAGGATGGCCTTTAAAGTAAAAACCTCACGCAAGTGTGCATCATAAGTCTCAACTCCTTTTCCCCACAAAGTTGTAAGGTCATCCACCAATGGACTCAAGTAAACATCTATATTTTTACCAGGTTGCCGTGGTTCTGAGATCAATAATGATAGCATCATAAACTTCCTTTTCATGCACAACCAAGGAGGAAGGTTGTATATGATCAATATAACAGGCCAACAACTATGTCTACTGCTCATAGACTTATGAGGATTTATACCATCTGTTGAGAGTGCTAGTCTAAGGTTTCGCAGTTCAAAAGCAAAATCAGGCCACAAATGGTCAACTAGTTTCCATGCTGAGGAGTCTGATGGGTGGCGTAGTTTACCATCATATTCTTTATCCTTGGCATGCCACATAAGATGTTTAGCTGTTTCTGAGGATTGGAACATCCTTTTGAATCTAGGGATTGGTGGGAAATACCACAAAACCTTTGTAGGAACCCCCTTCTTAATCTTTCTCCCCTCTTTGTTTATCTCCCACTTTGACTTTCCACAAGTTGGGCATGCAATAGCATCCTTATACTGGTTTCTATACAAAATACAATCATTAGGACATGCATGAATTTTTTGATATTCCATACCAAGAGCATTGAAAGTCTTTTTAGATTCATACATGGACAACGACATCTCATTATTCAATGGAAACATATCTCCAAGCAACTGAAGCAATTCTAAGAATCCTTTGTCAGACCAACCATAACGTGCTTTTAAGTTGTAAAGTTTTACCAATGCTAACAACTTTGTGTATTTCATGCATCCAAGATATAAAGGTTTTTTTGCATCTTCAAGTAACCTTCCAAACACTTGGGGATCATTCATACAATTAACTTGTGCAGCATTAACCATATCTATTGTGTCAACAACATCATTATACTCGCATTTGTCATAACGTTGTTGTGAGACATTTGAAAATCCTCCACTGGGACCCTTTTCTCCATGCCAATACCATACTCGATAACTGAGATCTATTCCATTAAAGAACAAATGCTCTCTAATGACTTGAGGAGTTTGACAAAATAGATTTCCACAACGTAAGCATGGGCATTTGATAGAGGTATGGTTGGTTGAATGTGCTAATGCAAAATTGATAAAGTTTTCAACATCATACTCAACTGACCTTCTATCTTTTGACATCCAATCTTGATTTTCCATTTCATTTAAAATAATGGAATATATATCCTAGACAAGAGAACTGCAAAACTTGTTAATATTAAGAACAAAAAAAGTTAAGTACATCTTTCTTCAACATAATATTGGATATATTTAAATAACTAAATGTAGCTTATATAGACAAGAGCAAAAATTAATATGCATTAGTACACAAAATAGTTGTAAAAAGTTTGTGAAAAAATATACAAAAGTATTATGCATAAAACTTTGTAACAAAATAAAACACACAAGTATACAAAACATTTGTGAAAAGTTTGTCAAATAACTAATATGTTTAATTAAACAAGCTTCAAAAGCATAATATATAGAAAAAAATTTTAAATATATAAATATTTAATTACCTTTACAAGGTAATTTTATCTTCCTTACAATTGATACTATATAAGAGCATGCAATAAATAAACATACACTTACACTTTCAGTAACTTCTTTGATAATGAATTGCTTACTATTTGAACCTGTTACAAAAATAATATATTATCAATATAAAATGTTACAGTTTTTTACTAAAAATGGCACATATCCATAATCAACTATCAAGTCATATTTTCAATAATACATTGTAACTTTTCAACTAAATATTCATCTCCATTAAATTAAACTAATAATCCAAAAAAATGTAATATTTCAAGTATGAACATGTGTATTTATATATATTACATGCTGAAAGTCATTTATATAACTTACAAATATTAAATTTAAGTACTAAAATTTTAATTTATAAATACAAAATGTCAACTAGCTACAACCATAAATTTGATAAATACTAAATTTATCAAAAGTACTAGTCTTTTTGTTTGCATTAATAGACCTGTCCGTAGTTGAAGCCGTGTAGGACCATAAATTCATAATTTAGTCCAAAATATTTATAAAAATATTATATTAGACTATATATTGAATTTATAGCTTTTGAGTCATTTTTTGATTCACTACAAAAAAATAGGTTTTTAATGACGAATCTTTAGTCACGGCCAAAAATTTCGTGACCAAAGATATTATTTTGTCACGGTCAGAGTAAAATTGTGACTATATGTATTAATCAAGGATGGTAAAAAAAAAAAAAACATGTTTAGTCACGGAGATTTTATGAACCGTCACCAAAAGGATTGATGAGAGGGTATTTTAGTGACGGATTTATTTGAATCCGTGACTATTTGTAAATTTAGGGAGGGAAATTTTGGCGCCAATACTTTTAGTCACGGTAATTTTATCATTCGTAACCAAAAGTGTAACAAATGATGTTTTAGTCACGCTTTTTTGTGAAACCGTCACTATATATATATTTTGTGAATTTTAGTCACGCTATTGATTGACCGTGACTGTATGGGAACTTATAGTCACAAATTTCACATTGACCGTGACCAAATACATAGAGAAATATTTTGAACCTATGGTCACGGGGTTCACACGATCGTGACCAAAGTCTATTATTTATTTTAAACCATTTTCACAACAAAAAAAAAAAAGTGAGAAATTCTCACTTAAAAAAAAAAAAACAAACCTTTAATTTTATTTTTCATTATTTATTCTATTTATACAATAATTCGATTATTATAAATATATATTATAAAATTAATTAATTTTATTTACTAAATTTAATTTATAAATAATATACTAAATTTAATATAAGATAAATAATATTTATATATATTTTTTTTCTTTCACTTTGGAATTAAAAAAAAAAAACTATTATCAATTTTATATGAAAATTGAGTTTAAATTTTTTTATTAATTTATTAAATAAAAAATAAAAAAACAAAAACGTCACGAATGATTTTTTTTTTAAAAAAAAAACTTTAAAAATCCATTTTTCTATTCCATATTATACTTATATAATAATACAATTATTAAAAATATATATTATAAAATTAATTAATTTTATTTAATTTAAGATAAGATAAATAATGTTTATCTTATATTAAATTTAGTATATTATTTATAAATTAAAATTAATAAATAAAATTAATTAATTTTATAATATATATTTTTAATAATACAATATTATTAAAAACTATATATATATATATATATATATATATATATAGCTTTATTAAAAGACGTTTTTAATCTATGATGTGGACAGTTTATGCTTGGCCACAATTTAAGATCTTGAGAAATTTTTTTAATTCCTTTTGATGCCACTTTTCTTTGGCTGCTACTTAATCTATGAGTGGACATTGCTTGTTCCAATTATCAAGTTGGTCATGAACTAAAGGAGAAAATCATGATTTTGCAAGGTGATTTTTAGTTAGTGTTATAGTAATTAAAAGACTACAAATGTGGAGGCTAGAGTTGGCTTCATTCCACGTGGTAGCACAACAATTAGTGCTGGAAGCTTTTGACAATGTGGTATTAAAACAAGTCCTATGCAAAAAGTACGGAGTGGGAAAAAAGTTGTCACAATTGGCCTAGCTAAAACCATTAAATGAGATGTTGCAGAAAAAGAAAATGCAAGAGTCCAGCTGTAAAGGAAATTTCCATCAATAAGAGAGAGGTGTTCCAGCAAAAACATGTGCGCAATAAAGGTACAAGAATAAAAGGTGGTAATTAACAATGCTAAAGTTGGACCCATAAGTATACAATCAGATTGAAAGGATCATACAAAATATGGCCTCGTATCAATTATTATGTAATATTTATTTAAATATCATATTAAGTATTATGATTTAATAAATAATAAAATTAAAATCCTTTTGATTAGTTTACGGGAAGTTAATTTCCTAAATTAAAGACACTTTGATGAAAATTAATTGCCCGACCTTTTAATTTTGTAAGGAAATTAATCCTCTCTCCACCCTATAAATAAGCTTTTTATTTCATCAATAATACTAATAGAAAATTGAAGAGGTTAAAGAAGAAAACACAGTTTTTATTATACTTATTTTTTAGTCTCTTAAAAAATATCATACCGATAAAATGTCAATGGTTTCAAGATTAAGAAGCTCCTATTTGGGTTTCTCTTTTTCTTCGCCACACCCCGTAGGTCAATGGTTTTTTTTTAATTAAGAAAATAGAGAAAAAAAAAAGTGAATATTTTTTTTTTAATTTGATAAATTATTTTACACTTTTTTTTAAACTCATTTCACTTATATGATAATGATTTAATATCTTTTAAAAAATAAAATAAGACTAAAAATTTATTTTACAATGGTTTTAAAAAGCGTTTTTAATTTAAAAAGTATTTGATAAAATTTTAAAAATATTTTAAAATATAATATTAAAAAATCACTTATAATATATATATATTTTTTTTAAAAAATGCTTTTACTCTAAAAACACCTCCAATAAAAAGATTTTTTTTTTTTATTATGAAGCATCATATTTTAATATTTAATTTTCAAATTATTGTTTTCTTAATAATTTGTTTAAAAATAATATTTTTAAAATGGAATCTCCTTTTCCCAAAATGAAGCCCTAAATTCAATTTTTAAGGTGGGGGAGTGTTTCTTTCGCCTCGGGCAACTACAGATGGTAATAAAGAGGAGAAGGGAGAGTAGTACTTTACCCTCAGCCTTAACCTAAAATCCAATCCAAAATCTCCCTCTTTCATCTTCCTTTATTTTTTCATACCATCCCACCCAAATAGCGAAATTCCAAGGACGTTGCTATTAGGAAACTCCAGGTATTTCACTTACCTCTCAAGGAATTCCTGCTCTGTCGTTATCTTTGAGTGTTTGGTTGAATGGTTGGTAAATTGAGCTTTTTTTTCTTCAGCTAGGGTTTCTTGTTGAGGAATTGTTTTTCCATAACAGAATTGAGGTTAAAAATCTAGTCCAATTTTCATCTGAAAGTGCAATTTCTAGGCATCAATTAAGGAACGTTGTGAACTTGTGTGATTATTGCAATTGCCTACCATAAGCTTTCATTTTGGAAGGGGGTTAAAAACAATTTTTATTCTTCAAAAAGAAAAAAAGTTCTTCAATTTTTAAAATCACATTGGAAGAATTTTGTGCTGAAACTAGTGTTTTTTTATCCCAAGAATCAACATATTATAATATATATATATATATATATATATATATATCTGAAACAAAATAAAATTTTAAAAATAAATTTAAAGTGTCTAAAATATTTTTTTATGGTATTTTAAGAAATAATTAAAAATACAATGAATAGATGGAGAATATTGGGAATAGGGTTGACAATGAGATAGGATTTTTCAGGTATCTCTACCTTCAATAATATTTCACTTTCCTATTATGATAAATCATAGTAACTAAGATATTTTTCATATTGAAAATAATAATTATATAATATAATTTATATTTCCAATATGTATCTTAAAATGTGATAGGTTTGTACTATAACAAGTTCTTTATTTTTTAATCCTTATTTGTTAATTTTTTAAAAAACTTATCAATATCTCTTATTATTATTACTATTTATCTTATTTTTGTAAAAGACAATTATTTAAAATAAAGCCTATAATTTTTTTTAAAAAAAATCTTAATCTCCTTGTTCAAATATAATACTGCATATATTGTGATTTAATTAATCATTTACGTTGTTTTAGCCATTATTTTTATTTTTTTAGAGATAATGTCGAATTATGTGAAATCCTTATTTATCTTCCAGTAAAAATAGGGAAATTTTGTTATGTTGTGGGAAATTATAAATGAGAAGCCTTGATATTAAATTCTCTCTTGGAGTACAACTTGATATTAGAGTTATAATATTGCAATAGTTAATCTTGTGATTCTTCTCCTAAGTACAACCGTAAAAAGTATGCATTATGAATTGTCTTAGATTCTCAATTGATTGCATCCTTTGTTATGATTCTTTCTTTCTTTCTTTTTTATTTTTTATTTTTTATTTTCTAATCACCATTAGTTTTACTCTTAGATAATACTAAAAATTTATTTAAAAAAAACACTTTCAATAATAACATGCTTACTCATCTTTTCTTATCCTTATCTTCTCCTAAGCTCAGGGAAGTGCTTTTGGGGTATGTACAAATTATCTTTTATGTCATTAGATTTATCGAAAAAGTATCTTAAATCTCTTTTTTTAATTAAGAAAACAAATTTTTTAAAACTTTGTTTCTAATAATATATTTGAATTTATTTTTAAAAATTATTATTGAAGATAAAATATTATAGATAAAAGTTATTTTTAATAAATATAAAAAATAAATTTTTATTTAAAATATTATTTTTTTAAATTATTCTAATTTTTTTTTTAGAATTGTTTTAAAAAATATTCCAAAATAGTCCTATTATTTTTCTTAAGAAATGAAAATTTGGATATATATAAAATTATATTAAATGTAACTACATCTATATGAGAAGAAATTATATATCTTGATTTCAATGTTAACTTATTAACTTAAAGTGGAACGTTGCAAATAAACTTTTTGTTTAGAAAATCTTGGTGGGCCCATGCCCATCAACAAAAAATAAAAGCTTTCGAAAAATAGGCCACTCAAATCAATTCCTTTTTTTTTTTTTTTTTAGCTATGGTTATAACTCGGATGGGTTGAATGGGTCTGAAGGTTAATCTGTGTCAAATCTATTGATTCATATGTCCAACCTATTCTAAACCTAATATAAGGTCGAATCGAAAAGGTCCAATCTATTCTAAACCTAATTGAAGTTGAATCGAGAAGTTTCAACCCGTGTTAAGCTAATGGGCAATAGGGGCTCCAATAAGTACTTGTTAGTTTTCAAGGGTTATCAAACAAAATGTATATAATAGAACTTTTGATAAATAAAATATTTATTTGAAATTAATAAAATATTTATTTGAAATTAATAAAATATAAGTCATATTATAGAATAAAAATTTTAAAGTTAAATGTCTCAAAACTATCAATTATATTATTCGTTACTAGTTTAATATAAATGACAACTCTAACCTCAAGTTTCAATATTCTAAAATATTTTAATAATTATAAAGAATGATAAATTTATTAGCATAGTACAATTATAAAAAGAAAAGGTTAAAATTCCTTTATTATCCTTTTCATATTTTTTACATTTTAAATATAATAATAATAATAATATACAAGTTCAAGTTTCAACAAGTTGCTCATACTTTCAACACACGCCAACCCTAATCTTCTTAGATTGATATTTTTCTAATTCAAACTCTTCCTTAACTTGTTCACACCTTGTCCATGGTATTAGGAATAGGATCAAGGGTGCATGTTCTCTAGATCCCAAGACTACTAAATCTATCAATAATGAAAGTAAAAACATCTCCTAGATCTTATTCCAATTGATGTAAGAATCTCATAAACCTTATAATCTTCCACCCTATCACTCAATCTTTAATCCTTGGCACTTGTATAAAGTTGCATCTATTGTGAGACCTTATCTATGATTTTATATTTTATTATTGTTATCTGTGAACTAACCCTCGTTGATTTTATGCAATAGAAATATTAGTTATTCATTTCTATAAATTATCGAATGTGTTAGTCTCATTGTGTGTTTTTATCTATTTCTTTTCTAATATTATTTGTCATTAATTTTATCATTTACTCATTTTCATTTTAGAAAACCCTAGAAATCCCGTTCAAGTATCCTTGCTTGAAAAATGTCTCTTTTATCATATACTAAAAACAGATAAGTTGTAGAATTGTGGATATGATTATTTATTGTGGTCATATTCAAGTTTTCAACCTATGTGTTTTGTATATGATTGGTAGAATTGTCTGCAAATGATGCTTGAATTGTCCGTTTGGACAATTTGGAAATACATAATATCTATGAAATCACACGCCTATGCTTTAGCATATTGATAAGTTTTGACAGTGATTCCCTTTGTTCTCTGGGTGCATATTTGGAGAAGGTATGTTTATACCTTAGCCAATTCGTGTACTTGGAGAACTATGGGGAAATGTTGTCGAAATTTTATCAAAATGAAACTAAGCATGTTAGTGATTGATTCATAGGGATTATGTATTTCTAAATGGGATAGGAACCACTACCAAATATAGGAATTTGAGACGATAAAAAACATATCACATTCATTATAAGTTGATATGAAGATTCATTGTTATGTGATTGAGGGGTTTAATTTGCAGAA
Source organism: Vitis riparia (assembly GCF_004353265.1). Classification (NCBI taxonomy): domain Eukaryota; kingdom Viridiplantae; phylum Streptophyta; class Magnoliopsida; order Vitales; family Vitaceae; genus Vitis; species Vitis riparia. The sequence continues at coordinate 32,094,419 of NC_048448.1, read as the reverse complement.
GTACGAGAAAAATGCCAATAGATAAGAGTTGGATGCAGAAGTCAAGAGTAAGTAGTGAATACTATAAAGGAGTTTTGGAGTTCTTAGACTTTGCCTTTAGCAATGCACTGGAAAAGAAATGCTCCCATGTCCTTGCATTCGTTGCAATAATTGTCTTATGCAGAAGCGAGAAATCATGTATGACCATTTGTTGGACAATGGGATAGCTAGAAATTATGTGCGATGGTTGATGCATGGGGAATATGAGTTTTGCGAACCTACAAATACTAGCACTAATGAGTCTGATATGCATGATGAGATGCAAGAAATGTTAAATGATGCATTTGGAATGCCAATGCCAAATGAAGAATCTGAAAGAAGTCGACATGTGCATGAGGAGTTTGAAAAACCAAATGAGGATGCAAACAAATTTTATAATTTGTTAAGAGAAGCAGAGCAGGAACTATATCCAAGGTGTAAAAAATTCACAAAGTTGTCTTTTATCATAAGATTATTTCATATGAAGTGTCTTAATGGATGGAGCAATAAGTCCTTTACAATGTTGCTTGAATTGTTGAAGGATGCATTTCCTGAGGGTGAGACATTGCCAAGCAACTATTATGAAGCAAAAAAAATACTTCGTGACCTTGGCCTTCATTATATCAAGATTGATGCATGCCCCTCAGATTGCATGTTGTATTCAAAAGAGCATGCAAATGCAAATGAGTGTGTCATTTGTGGTGTCTCTAGATGGAAATCAAGTGATGAGCATTCTACAGATGAGTTCACTAATTCAGCAAAGAAAAAGAAAATTCCTGCTAAGGTCTTGCGTTATTTTCCTTTAAAACCAAGGCTTCAAAGGTTATATATGTCATCTAAGACAGCTTCTCACATGAAATGGCATGTTGATGGTCGCATGGAAGGTGAGATGATGAGGCATCCAGTGGACTCTTTGGCTTGGAAAAACTTCGATAACGTACACCCTTCATTTGCACTAGAACCTCGAAATGTTAGGCTCGGTTTAGCAAGTGATGGGTTCAATCCTTTTGGGAATATGTCAATTTCATACAGCATGTGGCCTGTAGTTCTTATTCCATATAACTTACCACCTTGGATGTGTATGAAACAAACATTCTTCATGTTGTCACTACTTATTCCTGGTCCAACTGCACTTGGGAATGACATTGACATATACTTACAACCATTGACAGATGAGTTGAATGACTTATGGGATGTTGGAGTTGAAACATATGATGCTTCAACAAAACAAAATTTTTGTATGCGTGCAGCTATATTATGGACCATCAATGATTTTCCTGCATATGCAAATCTTTCAGGTTGGAGTACTAAAGGGAAATTTGCTTGTCCTATTTGTAATAAGGATTGTTCTTCATTTCGATTACAAAACGGACGGAAATGGTGTTACATGGGTCATCGTCGATTTTTGCCAATTGATCATAGATTTCGACGTGATAAAAAGTCCTTTGATGGAAATGAAGAGCATAGAGCAGCACCTAAACAATTGTCTGGGAAAGATGTCCTACATCAATTAGATGGAATGGAACATATTACTTTAGGGAAGACATCAAAAAATAAGATGTCAGCAAAAAGAAAAAGAGAACATGTTGAACTTGAGCACAATTGGAAAAAAAAAAGCATATTTTTCCAATTGCCATATTGGAAAACCCTCATTTTACGTCACAATTTGGATGTAATGCATATTGAAAAAAATATATGTGACAGTATAGTTGGCACCTTGTTGAGTATTGATGGTAAATCGAAAGATAACTTCAATAGTCGTCTTGACTTGCAAGCTATGGGTATCAGAGATCAACTTCACCCCATACAAAGAAGGAATAGGGTTATATTGCCTGCTGCATGCTATTCACTAACTTCAAATGAAAAAAAGGAATTCTGTAAATTTTTGAAAGAAGTAAAGGTTCCAGATGGTTATGCTTCTAACATTTCTCGGTGTGTACAAGTGAATGAAAGAAAGATATTTGGATTGAAGTCTCATGATTGTCATGTTCTCATGCAACAACTCCTTCCACTTGCAATTCGAGGAGTTCTACATAAGAATGTTTGTGCTGTTATAGTTGAACTATGTAGTTTCTTCAAACAGTTGTGTTCTAAAGTGTTAAAGACTGATCAATTAGAGCACCTTGAGAATGACATAATAGTCACACTTTGCAAATTAGAAAGAATATTTCCTCCATCATTCTTTGATGTTATGGTGCATTTACCTATTCATCTTGCAAGTGAGGCAAAGGTTGCTGGACCAGTGCAATATCGATGGATGTATCCTATCGAGCGGTATGTTCTCATTCAATTAATCTTATGGATATTAGGTTTCATATAGTTCATGAAACAAATCTATCATGTTGTGAAATGACAGGTATTTACGTACATTAAAGTCTTATGTTCGTAATAAGAGTCGTCCAGAAGGTTCTATTGTAGAGGGGTACATAGCAGAAGAATGTACAACCTTTTGCTCAAGATATTTGCATGATGTTGAAACGAAGCATGACCGTGAAGAAAGAAATTATGTCATTGAAAATAACATAACAAATGGTGGAGGGTTAACCATTTTCAAATGCATGGGACGTACAATAGGGAAGTCAACATCTCGTGTTCTTAGCACAGAAGAATGGTCCCAAGCACATTTATATGTGTTGACTAATTGTGAGGAAGTGACGTCATTTATTGAGTAAGACACTTATTTGAATAAAACTTTATACTAATTCTCATACAAAAATTTAATTTTGGTCTTTGTGAGCATTATAATTAATTTTTTCTGTTTTATCAGAGAGCATAAGCAATCTATAAGGGTTAAGCCTCGTATTCGTGCACGAGATGTAGATTTGATTCACACAAGAGAATTCATTAGTTGGTTTGAAGAACGTGTAAGTTCATTCACTACATAAATTGTTCTATTATCTAATACACATGTATGTATTAACATCTTATATTTGAATCTATAGATTATTATACAAATGCGACATGAAGGTCCAATTTCTGAACACATACTATCATTGTCTCGTGGACCAAGTACATCAGTTACATGTTATAAAGGATACATCATTAATGGGTTCAGATTTCACATAAGAGAACGAGAAAAGGGAAAAAAAACTCAAAATAGTGGAGTTGTTGTGACCGCAGAGGTATCAAGCTTTGCAAGTGCAAGAGATAAGAACCCAATTCCTGGTCATGTTTCTTACTATGGTGTGTTAACTGATGTAATTGAGTTACATTACCTTGGTGGAAATAGAGTTATTTTATTCAAGTGTGACTGGTGGGATGTAATCAATAGTGGAAGGGGAATAAAAAATGATGAATATGGGTTCACGTGTTTGAATTTTGAACGTACCATATGCATAGATGAGCCATTTGTGCTTGCATCTCAAGCAAAACAAGTCTTCTATGTTCAAAATTCAAATGAGGAAAATTGGCACACCGCTGTAGAGATACAAACTCGAGGGGTTTATGATATGAATAAGAAAGTATCTACTAATGATCCAGAGCCATATCAACAGTTTATAACACCTCATAGTCAACGTGATGTGCATGAGTTGGCCGAGAATGATTTAATCAATTGGGATAGAAATGATATTGCAGGAGAAACTATCCAAACAGATGTTCTACTATCACGACAAGAAAACATTGTTGAAAGACATAATAAATTTATTCAGGATGATGTGTAGGTAATAATATTGGTAAGTACATAAATATATACTTACAAAATATACAAATTGTAATTTATTTCATATTATTTTTGTAACTTATTTTGTATTACTTTTTCTAATTTACTTTATTATGTAGGAAATGTCACATCGAAGAGGAAGAGTACAAATAGTGTCTCCAGAAGATGAGTTGGACAATCTACAACTCTTAGACATACAACCTGCTGCAACTACTACTCCTAGTAGTTCTGATCCTTCCGATTCTTCAGATCCTTCAGTTGTTGGTATGATTAAGAAAATTATGTTTAACTTTACATATGATAAATTTACATATGTTTAATTTCTTGAATGATAGGTTTTTAATGTTTAATTTTATATAAGATAAGTAAATTATGTATCTTTTAATTTCATTATTACTCTTAATAGGTTCATCCTCTAGCAAAAAGAGGACACGTGGCCCAACGTGTAACTTAGATTTACTTAGTATGAAACCCGGGGAAAAAAAAACTACAAGATTCAATACCAGAGGGCAAGTTGTTTATGATGGAAAAGGGGAAAGATTGTCAAGCTATATGGGAACATTGGTGCGATCTCAACACAATGTGCCCATCCAAGTTCAAGATTGGAATCATGTTAGTGAAGATGTGAAGGAAAAGATTTGGGCCTTAGTATTGGTATATGCTAGTTATTATTCAATCTAAATTGTAATGTTATTGTTTAAAAATGATACCTCTTATTTATACATGACATTTTAATGCAATACAAGAAAAATATGAACTAGAAGAAACATGTAAGAGCTACATTCTTCAATGTTGTGGAAATTTGTTTAGAAGCTATAGAAATAAAATGAAGGCCAAGTATTATATCCCTTATAATACAGATGAGGAGAGATTGTGTCATCGACCTCCACACTTATCAGATGATGATTGGAGGTGGCTCATCCACTTTTGGGGTACACCTGAAGCCAAGGTAAAGATAATGATCTTTTCTTGATAATGTATCTTATGATACTCATATTCACATAAATTTATATTTATTAGTTATATCTAACCTAATACTTCATGTATATAATTTTTATTATGTTTCTATTACCTATATAGGTGACTTGCTATTTTTTTAATTGATGTAGGATATCTCAGAAAAAAACAAGGCAAATAGGGCAAAGCAAGTGATAAAGCATACATCGGGATCAAAAAGTTATGCTCAAATTCGATATGAACAGGTTGAAAATTTATTATTAATATGATTTGTTTGTACATAAATAATTTATCATAAATAACTCAATTGTTTTACTTGTAAGAACAGGCACAAAAGAAGGAAGATCGAAGTGAGCCCAATAGAATTGAGATGTTTGCCCTGACACACACAAGAAAAGATGGGACACCTGTTGATGATCATTCTAAGGAGATTATGGTAATGAAGTAAATAAATTTTATATACTTGTATTTCAATCATAGCCACATACTAAATTATTTTAAAAGTTTAACAATTTTTTATTTTATTTTATAATTCCAGGATCAATTTCAGCAATTACTATCCCAACCTGAGGGGACATCTTCTTCTACTTCTGCATCATCTGGAGCATCTACATCTGTATCATCTACATCTGTAGCATCTACATATGTAGATGAGATATATACTCAAGTCATGGGTCCAGAGAGACATGGTCGTGTTCGAGGGTATGGATTTGGTCCTACTCCTACCTCAATCTTTGGTTCTACTAGTAGAAGGCGATCAGGAGTTATTCTTTCAACACAAATTGAAAATGCCCAAGAGATGCTAAAAGCTGCAGAACAAAAGTTTACAACTGCAACTGAAGAACTCTCAAATGTGAAAGAGGAACTCTCACATGTGAAAGAAACATTTGAAGAGAGGTTGATAGAAGTTCAAAGGAAGACACGAGAAGAAGTGAAAGAAGAGTTTGAAGAAAAAATTATGGAAATGCAAAGAAAAATGCAAGCACAAATGCAAGCACAAATTCAAGAACAGATGATGCAAATGATGCAACAATTTCAGCAAAAGAAGTAGAAATTTGAAGATTTTGCTACATCTTTATATGATAGATTCTCTTAACTTTTTTGAAGATTATGCTACTTATTTATATGATAGATTCTCCTAACTTTTTTTGCTTTCTATGACTATTATGTGATGTTTGGTTGGTTGATTTGTTATATTATGTTAGAATATGAAACTAAATTTGAATCTCTTTGTTATTTGTTTGTTTGGTTTTTTTTTTTTTTTTTTGTTATATTATGTTTTTTTTATTTAATGACTTATTGATATATAAGTTTTTAACTAGCTTGGGATAATTGATTGTAATATATTGAAATTGTTTTAATTGCATATACAGGTCTAAAATGGGTTTGTTTAGGTTTATAACAGGTTTGGGAAATTTGAATTTATAAAAAACCAATTTCCAAATATAACAAATTTTAGTCACGGCCACTAAAAATTTGTGACTATAAGCGTATTTTAGTCACGATCAATAATGAACCGTCACCAAAATTTGGGGATAGGGCGGCCATCCATGATTAATTTCAGTCACGGTCATTAGTAGTCGTGACCATAAGTGTACATTTTGTCATAATAGACCTAACAATTAGTCACGGTCAATTAATTACCGTGACCATATACCTATATTTAGTCACGGTCAGGGGCATTGACCGTGAGCATAATCTGACATTTAGTCACGGTCAGGAGCATTGACCGTGACCATAAGATGACATTTAGTCACGGTCAGGAGCATTGACCGTGACCATAAGATGAAATTTAGTCACAGTCAGTGGAATTGACCGTGACCATAAGCTGACATTTAGTCACGGTCAGTGGAATTGACCGTGACCATAAGCTGACATTTAGTCACGGTCAGTGGAACCGTGACCATAAGCTGACATTTAGTCACGGTCAGGGGCATGGACCGTGACCATAAGCTTACATTTAGTCACGGTTTATTACCTGACCGTGACTAAATCAACTTAATAAGTAGCAAAGTATTCTTAACTTTTTTGGTCACAGTTTTTGTGTGGCCGTCACAAAAAAAGAAATCATATGGTCACAATCACTTAGGAAACCGTGACCAATACTTTTAGCTACGCCTCATATTGTGACGCTTGGTCACGGTTTCATATGACCGCGACTATAGGTTTTGGTCACGGATATATAAGATTTGGTGACGGTTCCCAACCGTCACCAAAAATCCTATTTCTTGTAGTGATTGTGAAAACCACCATACATGGGATTTGGGTAGTTGGGTTATGTACCTCATGGTGAGAGGAATGGTCCCACTTTGAAATAAATATTTCTAGCTTATCATTTCCAAAGAGTTCATTAATAAGTATGTAATTGGTTGACATCATAATCATGTTAGGATAAAGTAAAAGGTTGATGAACACGGTCATCTAAGACCTCTACTTGCCATGTTATTTTAATGGGTCACGTTTGCCCACAACCATAGAAATACAAGCTTGATTGGCAAATGTATTAAATATGAGTTTTTCACTCTCATCCTTAATAAACCAATGATTGAGTGAAGGTTTGATATTGTTGTAGCATGTGGCTCATATTTGAGTGAAAGACATGTGGCTCAGGGGTATTTTTGGAATTTAATTTCTAAGTGTTACTTTTAACAAATATCACCTAAATTAAGGTACAAATAAATTAAATCCAACTGTAGATATTTCTAGCTATCCTGGAGAAAAATAAAATAAAATAAAATTTGAAAAGACAATTCTATTTTAGTGATTCTGTGAGTAAATGCCCAAGTCCCCACAAAGGTGGGGCAATTCAAAGGTTGTGCTGACCCGAGTCACTGCACTTTGAAATTGCGTTTTCAAGGTAGTACCAATGGAGAAACCACACGGTCTTCACCTATGTACCTAAGGAAATTCTCAGGTTTGGAAGTCATAAAATAAGAAAATGATGGTTGATTTTCAAAATAATAGAGAAAATTGAAACGAATCTAGGTTTTTTTTTTATGTTGAAATCAATGTAATGGTATGGAATTGGTATTCTAAGTGCAGGATTATACAGCAATAGACCATTGATGGGCTTGTCATGACAGACAAGAGGACTTTTAGACACACAATTACAAGAGGGATAGAAGTGTATGCAATATGATCTTCATATTGATCAACATTTCCACTTGAAAAGAAATCATGAAATCAAAAAATCAAGATCCATTCAATTTTATACCCATTGATCCATTCCAATTTTCCCATCACATTTAGACCCATTCGGAACATCCACCACTGGCGATCAAACTGTGGAGTGAAGAACCTTAAGCACGACGAGGTCGACCGTGTCTTCACCGCTGTTGGTCGATTTCTGCACCGCCTCTATCGTCCATTTCCCATCAATCATGCCGCGGATCAGTCCCAGCAAATACAACTTGAACAACCACTCTAGCGCCGACTCTATGACCTTCGCGGAGGTTGAATCAAGAGCCAGCAAAAGAGACTGCAAATGATAATCCCAACACCGGCGAGTTCGAATTAGGATCTGCCAAATCTAAGCGGGTTTCGATCTTGTTAAGCACATATTTACAATCTCAACCAAACAACACCCACTCTCCTGTAATGCATGCCCGGACTACTTCCGGAGGAGCTACGAGGATCTCCGACCATGGGCAGAGACCGGAATCACCAAAAAGATGATGGAAGCAGTGAATGACCCAACATTCTTCATGCCAGTTATATTGGACGGAAAGGTTCACATGGAGAAATACAATGGGGCATTTCAGATTTCAGACAAGGGACGTGTTCACCATATGGGGGATTCCTTTGCCTTCATTCTCACACAATTACTCATTAAAAATCATTCATTTTTTCTTGTTTTTCACTTTTTTTTAAGGACTTGATCATGTGTTTGGTTTAGATTAAAAAATCAATTAATCTACCATTTTTTCTTCTATCCTAGAAGATTAAACCTAAGTTTTTCTTCCCTACAACTCAAGAAAACACAATTCACGAAAAACATAATACAAAGATGTTGAAACAATTAATATAATGACATTAATTAAAGAAAAAAAATGATAGATCTAAGAGATTTTGTGTTACCTGGGAGTCCACAAAGTGAAGAATGTCGGTTGTGAGCATGTTGACTATGGGTGAGAGAAAATGTAGAAGAAGATTATGGTTTTATATATAGGGTTTATATATTGAGATTTTTTGGATTGTAGGTGACATATGAAAACAATGGACTTTTTATATATTATCCCTCATTATTAATTCTAAAAGTGGGCTCATTAAGTTATAATACTTTAAAAAATTTATTTTATATGATGTCACTTCCCGATAAATGACACTATAAATATCAAACTAACATCATCTAACTACCTCAATTGAAGATTTTTTATATGATGTGTCACCTTTATTAATTATAAACTCTATGGTGTCATTATTTTAAAAGTGACACCATAAATTATTTTTGTAGTAGTGTTTTTAAAAGGTGAGTTTCTCGCACATTCTACTTTGCACAAAACATGATAGTTTTAGAAATATTTTGAGGCGAAGATTACTTTTGTTGTAAAGGTAGAGAAATTAGGGAGAAGGAAACAAGAAAGCGTATAAATTTTCAAGCCCTATTCATAGGGTTATGATCATAATGAATAATAAATGCTTTGATAATTAGAGTTACATGCATAGTTGAAAAGTTTAATATGAGAAATGGTGACATCTATAATTTTTCGTACTTATTTCTATTACCGGAGAGTATGCATTCTCGTAGTCAACACTTCGTTTGTACAAGAAACCTTAAGCCATAAGTCACACTTTATATCTTGTAATTTCATTTTTATCATTATACTTTCTTACAAATACTCATTTGTATTTGACTGGCTTGAGAACTTGAAGCAGACTACATGTCTAAATATTTCTCATTTTGTCAATGAGTCTCATTCTACCTGAGTAACTTCTCTCCATTTTAACCAACCTTTTCTTTGTGGACAATGTTTCAGACATAGTTTAGGGTCATCATTTTTAATGATATCAATAGTCACTTGAAAAGAGAATATATTATCAAGAATAAAAGTATTTCAATTCCATTTTTCTCATCAATGTAAATTGTCAGGTAACTATACCTTTTCAAGAGTTAATTATATAATTTGTGCATTTTTAGGGCCTATTTGTTTAATCTATTACTCTTCTGGCTAATCAAGATCAATTTGTCATTTTTAATTTTTAGATGAAATTTGTTTTATGAAATATAAAAGATTTTAGCTAAGCAAAAAGTTAGAACCACAATCAAGCTAAAATCATAAGAGAAAAGATAAAAGCACCATTACTTAGGTGACGTTTGTTTTTTTGGCTTAATTTTAAATAGAACTTATATTTAACTTAATACTAAATAATGCTTAATAGTATTAAGCATTAAGTTGTTTGTTTTTTTATATACTAAAAACCAATATCTTGATATTTTAATGTACTAAAAAAAATATAATTTAACATATTTCTAAAAAGTTCAAAATAATAACATTGTTATAATAAATAATTTATCATTATCATCCTTACAAAAAATAATTAATATATTTATTTTTTATATAATTAAAATAAAATATTTAAACTTAATAATCTGAAAAATAATGGATTGATAAAACCTAAATCAAATTAAAGAAAAAACATAACAATTCAAGTACATATTTTCAAATATCCAAAGACATCACATTTTATGCTAATATCTAAACATTGCATTTCTTACAATGGTAAAAAGCTAAAAATGACAAGTTAATTAAATACTTGAAAGGGTTCATTTGTGATTTGGTCTTAGAACTGTTGCATGAATTCTTGATCAAATGTTGCAAAAAAAAAAAAAAAAAAACTACTTGTAGTTGAGTTTTGATTTTGATTTGCATTGCCACTTTCCAATTCCACTTCATTGTCATGCATATTCAAAAAATAATCTATCCGCAACTGAGATTTTTCGAAGAAAATTGTGAATGGAGAAGCATGCCATGACAATTTTTGTCTGAGTAGTAAACGAATAAGGTATCATTCTCTTCAATATTGGGAAATGTGCCTTAACTACACCAAAAGCATGTTCAATGACATTTATTAATTTTGCATGGCATTGGTTGAATATCTCCTCTTTTCCTACAACTTTACCACTACTACGAAAATCACTCAACCAATAGCGTACATTACGATATGGTGCCATAAAACCTCGAGTGTGTGTGTATGCTGCATCTACTAAATAATATTTTTCTGGAAAAAAAAAAAAGATTGAGTTGATCATTATAATGAATAAATACAAATTATATTAAATAAAATGAAAATAAAATATTTACCCGATGAAGGCATTGGAAAATTATGTTGCGGGTTATGGATAGTTTCTGTCAAAACTCTTGAATCATGAGTTGTTTCTTGCCATCCAACAACAACAAACCTAAATATCATGTCAAAATCACAAACTGCCATAACATTCTAAAAACATTCTCCTCTCCTATGACCTTGATAAGGTACTTGTTGATTAGTAGGAATGCATGCATGGATAAGAGTTCCATCAATTGCACCAACAACATCCTACGTGGTAATAATTCTTTAAAATATAAATAATTATTTTTATATGAGAATAATACAAATGTGATATGAATAATTAGAAATAAAAAATAATATACCTTAAAAATTTGTCTTAGCCGACAATTGGAGATACCGTTTGAACTATCATTGAATGATGGAGGAGTAATCATCTCTTTTGAGAAATTCACCATAGCCACTAAAACCTCATGGAAGTATTTGTGAATTGTTTGACTTGAGTGTTGGAATCTATTCTTAATCAATCGATTCCAAAGATTATGACTAATAGTCATAAGAAACATGACCATTTTCTCTTCAACATTCAAATGTTTACTGTCAACAAGCAATCATTTTTCTCGAAACATGTGACATAGATAAATAAATCCATATTTTTCCACCCACATTAGTTCATAACATGTACTAGATGGACCATCTAAAAGCTCTTGAATGAAAAGTGAACCTGTAAATGATGATGTAGAGACTTGTTCCTTATTAATAGATGAGTCACTTAATAATTGGAGCAACAACACAACCAATCTTTTTTTTTTAAACTCTTGTCATTTCTAACTTTGTATCTTCATCTTCACTTGATGATGTTGAACTTGAACTATTTGAGTGATGTGAAGGATTCTCCATAAGAATATCTATTATAAAAAAACAATAGTTATGAAATATAAGCATTACAATATAATCAAATAGTTATAACAATATATGAGTAACAAATATCCAAAACAAATATCCATAAAATGTAGAGAGAAAGTCTTATAATTGGAAAAGTTTAAATGTATCAAATATCCAAAACAAACAAACCAAATATACCAAATCACAATCATCAAATAAGCCATATACCATATGCATTCCACAAATCTAAAACAAATATTTAAAAAGTTATTTTGGCAAGCTTTGAATCCATTCCATTCGCTCTTTGTCACTTTCCATCTCCACCCACACCTCTTTATACTCTTTCTTCTTGCAAAACACATTAATTGCTACATAGTATAATGGATCCTCATAAGTGAAGAGCCTCTTCAAAATCTTCATGCATTATTTGACTAAGGATCCTTCAAAATTCTCCAACACATTCATTATTCTATTCATTTCTTCTTGAGTTTGTTATTTCTTTCATTTCTTCTATTTTTTCTTAGAACCTTCTGCTTCATCATTAGTATTTTTTGGAAAATTCTCATCTTCTTCTAAATTAATTGAAGTTTCGCTAAGCATAGATGTAGAATGTGTTGATGATTCCTCAGCCCCAGAAGCTATCACTCCTCCAAAGCTCCAATTTTTAAACCCAATAGCTAACAATCCTCCAAACAATGCCTCTAATTCTTCCACATTTGCTAATGGTTTAAAACGAAATTGTTTAGCTTCTAGATATTTCTATTTTACAAGATAAACAAAAAAATTAGTCATGCATACATATATAAGACAATTATTTTTAAAATTCACTCAAATCCATAAGAAAACTACCTATAGATATTCTTCCCATTTTTCAGTTGGCCAATCAAAAGTTTTGGTTACAGAGTTGTAACCATGTCCTGTCATAGTCATCATTTTACTCCAAATGAGATATTGTCTTTTCATGTAATCCTACCCATTCTTAAGTTGTTTTGAAGTATAGCGTTTTCCAAGCAACTTCTCCAACTCTTCAACAATTCGAGGTCAAGCACTAAACTTTAAACCTCCACCTAATCTAAAGCCTTTGTTTGCCTCTTGAAGACAAAGATAAATAAAGTGCTTTCTCTGGATGGGGTCAGTCCAATTTGCCCTACTAATCTCAACATTTTGATTCATTACTGTACAAAAAAACAACCAACATTAATGATTAATTTTCAATTTTTTTTTAAAAAAAATGTCTAGTGGCATTTTGCATGTATATCTAGTGTGTAGATTTGAAAATTAAATTCAAATAGTAGCATTAAATTAGGGACAATAAATATATAGTTTTGATGATGGAAGACTAGACAAAAAATATCAATCCATTCACATGTAACCATTCTATGTAGAGAATGAATTCATCTAGCACAAGAAGCATTAAAACCCAAATTATGCCAACAACACCTAAAGACAGTTTATAAAAACTGTCCAAAGTCCCTTAAGATGATTTTTTCTAAAGCACCCAAATACGGACATGCACAAAGAGGAAGATAGGAAATGTGGGAAGCATATTTTTATTTTTTTTCATTTCTAAAATTATTGCCACCTCCATCTGGTAATTGGCTAACAAACCAACACCAAATGAGTTGGGTCAGTCCCAACTGAAATCTGCTCTATGACCCGGGAGAGCTGCACTTGTGAGAGGGGTGTGAGAAAGAGAAAGAGAGAGAAATAAAGAAAGAAAGAGAAAGAGAGTGAGGTGTGTGTCTATGTGTGAAATAATTGGCCTGAGTTGTTTTTGAAATGAAATAAACCTCTTACAGTCTTGTTGTTAGACTGAATAATAGTTATGTGTAGTGCAGAATTCAGATTGGGCTTGAAACTGCCATACGTAAAACATAGCAATGTTTTACAATATAACAAGATATATTTAAAATTTAAATGAACTTCATTTTTCATAAAAGAAAAAGCACAAAAACCTATTAAGGTCTGTTTTGAATCAAAGAAGCAAGAAACCTAACCCCACCCATTTGAAATACTCAGGCAAAATTTAAAGGGATGGTGACATGCATCAAAGCGCACATAGTAGTTAAGCCTATTATAAAAATAAGTTATTAATTTATAAGGGTTGTGGAATGAATGAAGGAAGTTATAGGTTATATTCCATATTAATATCATTAAAAAAATGAAAACAAAAAAAAAAAAAGGGAAAAAAATCATTGTAGAGGGTCTTCAAAAACCATAAAAAGGTATATTGTTCGGATGTTAATATTAGAAGCACATCTAGCAGGATGGTGAAAAGTAAATCTCCAGTATGCCTGACTTGAGAAAAAAATCCATATGTTAGTTTTGAATTCAAGAAATGAAGTAACTAGCCAACTAGCTTTCAACACTAACAAAGGCTTCAACTATAAGCAGAAAAAAAGTACTCACAATATCCTGCAAGGCTCTAACAGAGATAATCCAATGCCCTAAACAGAAGAAATAAACAATTGTCTAGCAAACACAATATTCATTTTAGTTGTTCTAGAACAATCTTTTCTTCTATAAGCAACCTCAAGAAGTTAACAGTCTCTAAGACAGCCACCAGTTTAATAATGCTATTTTCTATAACCATAAATATGGTAACACCAAGAATCCCACCAGAGAACAAAATCACATTACATGCCTAGTCAGCACTAAAAGCAAATTCACCTTTGATCCATAAAAAGCATAGGATGTCGATGGGTTGTGCATCTACCATGCAGATAGACTAGAAGAATCTAACTATCCCATTTCTTCTTATGCTCTAGTAAATAAATTTGTTATTTTAACATTACTATGATGTGAGTTTATTCTCCTTCTCAAAGTTGCAAGCTTCTAACCAAGGAAGGGTGGTTGATCCTAATATTACAAAGTACTTTGTGAAAGTTTTACCTGTAAGTCTATGAGTTTGTTTCTAATTAATATATTAAATGAAATGGTGTTTGTTACAAGCTACACTTTTTACTATCACAATCCAGAGCATGTTTACAAAGTAGTCTTTTGGGGTCTTAAACATGGAGTATGAATGTTCAAGCACAATTGTGTATGGCTAGTCTTTGTCATAGTTAATGGCATTCAGTATTAAGCCTGACTATGCCACACCTAAAAATCCATTGGCATGAGTTGGTGATATGATAATGTCTATATGCTTCAAAGCATCTATGCATATGTCACACCTATTCCTATGTTTTATCATGTCCTAGCAAGTGGCATCTTCAATTATTGGAAGTAAAAAGAATATTGTAGACTTAAAAGCTTGGATGTACTGAATTGGTGTCTTCTCTCAAACTTCCTCTTTCTTGTCAATCTTCTTAGGCAGACATTGTGTGGTTAGCAGTTTGCAATTAATTTCCTATAGTGTGAAATCGAAAACCTACTTTGACTTTTGGCTCCAAAAGTTAAATGAGAAGTCCTTAGCATACTTGCTACTAAAGTACACTAGCAGCTTGAATTACAGGAAGTCATAAATTATATCAAATGAATTCTATTGAAATATTGTGTTTTGTTTTTCAATATGAATATTATCTAATTTGTTTTTTTCTTTTCTTCTTTGCAATTATAGTTCACTTATGACCTTAGTGCATATGGATTTAGAGAATTTTTCAAGCGCCATGGAATAAAGTAATTGTTGGGAAGGATTCTGGTGAGGAATGAATTCGTTCATTTTTGTTGTTCATCTAATATAAGAACCGTATTTTTTTGTAACTTGGTTATGCCATAGAAATTATCACTCTCTTATGAAATAGGAAAATCCAAGTTGTTTTGAGATTGCAAAATTTGTCAAACTCTCTCTATGTGATTCTTTTCTAGTCATGTTTATTTGGCAGAAGGTTTTCAGAGGGAAAGAATGTAATTTCAATGCAAAACAATAGGAAATAAGAACATGGAGTCAAATCAAGCAATAACATACATTCAGAAAATGCATATTATTGTTTAAAAATTGGTTAACAATTCTCATCTTGATATTATTATTTCCTCCAGCAACCAAATACAAGTGAATGACAAAGCTTCACTCTGCTCATTGGACAAGTGAATGACACAGTACAAGGGCAACAAAAAACAACCCAAGTAGGCAAAAAACAACCCACAAAATCACACAAATGCGTCCACTAAACCCATGAGTATCTCTACAAAATTCGTTGAACCTGTAAACCCATCAAACCCACTCCCACAACATCAAAATTCCCCACAAAACCCCAAAATAAACCATTGGCATGAGAATCATAAAGAATCGTACCAAAGAAGATATTAATAAACCATTTCCAAACAGAAAACAACCATTTTACCTATGGTTTAACCTCATTGCTGAGAAAGAGCAAGAATGAAAGCTGAAACCTAAATAGAGAAAGAAAATGGGAAAGAAATTACCTTGAGAAAGCTTGGTGATGGTCGTGGAACCAATGAGCTACACAAGAATGAGGTGAGAGTTGGGGATCGTCCACTGCAATTGAGACTAGAGAGCTACAAAGAATGGGTTAGGGTTGGGCATCGAGTGTCAGGTTACAATCGTAATTTGGGAAATGTTTAAAAAGCTTGCTTTTTCTATTTAGAAAAAACTAAAATATTTGAATTTTTCTATTTAGCAAAAAATTTTAAAAATTCGATAATAAGTCATCAAAAACTAGAAAAAAAAAAACAACCTAAATTCTGAAAATAAATTGTTTTCAGCAAAAAGCCAAAAAAACAAATGTGACCTTATTGTTTTTTATATGAAAAAACTTAAATATAATTAATATAAATAATAAAATAATATTACAAATATATTTTTACTTTTACATAAGATAAGATTTACAAAATAAATAAATATTTTATTTAGTATTAATATAAAAAAAATTTATCATAAACCACTAAATAATAAAATATAATTTTTTAAACTATCAAATGTATTATTATAATTAATATTTAAAATCATTAAGTATATTATTTGTGGGATAACATTTTCGTTTTTGTCCATTATGTATTTATGTTTTCATTTAATTTGTTATCATTAACTATTTATTATATATTATCATTTTAAGTTTAATGTGTCCAAAAAATGATTAAAATCAATAAATGTGGAGAGATTATAAAGTGAAAACAAAATTGAAATTAAAAAGGTTTTATGGGAGAATATATGTACATATAGTAAGAGAGAAAAATTAGGAACGTGCCAAGTGAATTAGAGAAGGTATGAGAGAGTTGATATGAGAAACCAAAAATGAAAATATCGATAACCACGAATATATCGATACTTAGATTTTACATATATATATATATAATATCAATAAAATATCGATGGAGCGAATATTGTTCAAAATTCATGGAAATGTTTGTGAAAACTTTTTTTTTAAAAAATAATAAAATAAGCAATACACATGTTAAAGTTATTTTGTAAGTGTAATTGGCATAGATATAGTTGATAATAATATTTAGAAAATTTTAATTTTTTTAAAAAAATATATTAAATTCCTTTGATTTATTTATATTCATTTATTTTAAAAATTAAAAACTATTTTTATTAAAACATGTTTTATTATATTTTAAATAAAAAATTAATTGATTTATATAAAATATTTTATTTGAGATTTAATTTCTAAAATTTTATTACAAATTTGTGGTGACAACTTTTTGCCATTAACATTAATTTATTTAAATAATTAAAATTATATTAATAATTTATCCTATCAAATTAATTTTAATTTATAAAATATTAGAACTTCATTAATTTTTTAAAAATTTTATCTATTTTTTAATAAAATTATATTTTTAATATTTTAAAATAAAAACATTTAAAATTAAATAAAGTTGAAAAGATAAATATGAAAAAAAAATTAAAAGTGAAGTGATAGTAATTTTTTAAAATAGGATTAAAATAAAAGGATAATATAAAATAAAAGGTCAATATAAATTTAAATAAAAGATAAATTAGAAAAAATAATTAAAAAAACATGGAAGGTGACTATTAGAAAAATATTAGCTATTTATCACAAGATAAATATTAAAAGAAAAAAAAAAAAAAGGAATTCACAAGATAAATATTAGAAAAAAAATGACGATTTAAAAAAAAAAAATTGGCTATTTATCAACGATATTTTCAAATATCGTCAATTAATTGCTAATATTTTGAAAAATTGCCAATTTTTTGGGTTCAATTGCAACTTTGTTTCCTATTGCCAATTTTTTGATGATTTATTGACCTAAACCTGATATTTCAATGATATTCACGATTTTTCGCTCTTTTTTTTTTGTGCAATCGATCAATAACTACTATTTTGGTGAAATATCCCGATATTTTCATCTATACAAAGAACTAAAAAAAGTAGTAAGTGTACTTGTCATAAACACACTCCAAGGTAATTTTGGAATAAATTCAAAATTATATTGGAGTACATGGATAATTAATTTTTTATAAAAAAAAAAAATAGATTGGTGTATGTTTTAACACCTTTAATAAGGAGCAATAGTAATCGTGACATCACACCACTGAGTATGGACGAGGGATTTTTAATTAGAGTGCAATAGTTTAAAAAAATAATTTCCAAACTGCCGTAGTGGAAAAAATAATTTCAAATCTACAATAATTTTTACTAAGTATGAAAGAAAAATATAAAAATCATTATTTCCTTTTAAAAAAATAAACAAAAAAAATTGTATTTTCAAGATACAATTACTAAAATTCTTTTTTTTTAATTATTTTTAAAAAAGTATTCTCAATATGTTAAAAGTCATATAAAAAAAGTATTATTTCAAAAATATTAAAATCTAAAAAATATAAATAAAACATTATCCGAAATTATGAATTTATCTTGTATTTTAAAAAAATTAATATTAGTCTTAAATTACTGAAAAAAATTCTTGTAACATATTAAGATCTCAAAACAAAATAAAAGTAAAAAATAAAACTAAAATGTTATTTAATTTATTTGAATGTATATAATATAACAATAAAAATAGTAGTAATGTATTATTATTTTGAAAAAATAAAAGAAAGATGACTTATAAAATGTTAGAATATATAATAAAATAAATTAAACAATGAATTTAGTAATGGTTGTTAGTATTAAATTATTTTTTTGAATACAATATTATTTCAAAAATATTAAAATCTAAGAAATATAAATAGAACACTATCCAAAATTATGAATTTATCTTATATACTTTTTAAAAATTAATATTAGTTTTAAAGTGTTGAAAAATTCTTGTAACATATTAAGATCTCAAAATATAAATATAAATAAAAGTAGAAATAAAACTAAAATGTTATTTAACTTATTTGAATGTATATAATAAAACAATAAGTGTATTATTATTTAGGAAAAATATAGCTTTTAAAAGATAGATTTGGTTATATTATATACATTTTTTTTATATGACTTTTAACATATTGAGATCTCTCCTTGTAAACCCCATTTTTTTTGGACCAATGAACTTTTTTTTTTTATTACTATTATTTTATTTCATTTGAAGATATTTTATTTTGGCTTTTCTTATCACCATTGAGGAACACCCGGGGGTGAGCTAGGTAATTTTTTATTTGAGAGAGGGAGTGAACGTTGTTTTGAGGGAGAGCGAGCTGAGGAGATAAGAGGAAAAACGAGCAGCAAAAGGGAGCGAAGGAAAGACCTATAGAAGGCAAGCTGTGAGTAGCAAGAAGAGCAGAGAAAAGTTTACTGATCTTTAGAGGAGCAGAGGAGCACTTCAGGTATGGTTTCATTGCACATTTCTTATTCATTCCTCTTCATTATCACATTTCTTCATCATCTCAGCCTGTTACTCAAGTATTGTTAATATGTTTTGTTGCGTACTAAGTTTTTTTTAATCTGAGTTTATTTCGTGCTTCCTCTATTTTGGCTCTTTTCCTATTTCTTATATTTCTCCAATAAGTAATTGATATATGGATTTGTCTTTGAGCTTGATGTTTGATTAACCACATTATTGATCCTTATTTCTTCCACCTATTCTGGATCCTTTGATTAAAACATGAAATTGGATCTAGTTAAATGTCTTGTTGGTTTGTTTACTCTTCTTGGGTTATACTCTATTTTCCATTTCCCTATTCATGGAGGTTTTGGCCACCACCTGGACACTAGGGAGAATAAGCACTAAGTGGTTTTAGACTCTCAACTCATCTATTCAGTAGGCTTCTTCATACTATCATAGAGCATATAACAACAGAATGAGTGATGGGGCTTATTCCTAATCCTGTCAAGTTGCCCCATCCACCTCCTTTCCATATGCACAAAATATCAACTTGTATGGCCACTTTTTTTGTACGCCAAGTCGTAGGCCTAACTTAGCCCATCCCCATCCCTAGCCCACGTGCATAAATTTCCCATGCATGGCCACACTGTAATGTCTAGAGTCGCTGCACACGTATCATTCGAAGTTGGAAATATGATGTAGCCCCCCTGTAGATCTGTACCAGAAGAAGCTTTAGCATTAGCTATCCCTCAATCTTGAACAGTCCATTACCTAGAAAGTCTTTCAGTTTTTGGGCACAATTCAAATAAAGAAGTTGCCAACAAGAACGTCTGAACAAATTTGAAACTTAACTATGCAACTTTGTTGTGGATGATAAAAATTCAAAACTAATGAGAGTAACCAGTGGTTGCCTTCACTCATTTGAAGAATTCCTAGAATTTCCACGCAAAACCACAAAGTTTTTTCTTCCCTTGGTCAATTTTATGTTTCAGATTGCAAGAATTGCTGCAAACTTCAGGTTTATGATGAAGTAAGTGATTTTCATAGCAAACATATTGACGATAAGACGCACTTGAGGAATTCTTGAGCTTTTGAGGCAGTTGTGGTGGTTCTGTTTAGCATAAAACAATGCATTGTCAAGAATAACATGAGTATTTACTTGGCTTATGTTTTCAAAATCTGAAGATGTGAATGGATCTACTATTCTTAGAGTTCTAGTTGCTATGACGCATTTTGATTATTTGGCATCAAAATTCTTGAAAAACAACCAGCAGGTCCATGGCAATGTGCAATTTGTTGAAGTCTAAATGAAAATGAAGGTGAATACGTGGCTACCGACAAGGAAAAGCCACCTTCGATGCACAGTATTGGGCAGTCCATTCCTCTATTTCCGACTTCTACATGGCTTTTATTGCCACTTTTTGGTGTGCCACTTTCAAGCACCTCTTTTCAAACGCAGTTCCTTGGTTTTGTGGAATGGTGCCTAAGTTGGAAATGAGTACCGGGAATCAATTCAGACATTGAGAAAGCTTCTTTCCATCCATCCCCATGTGCATGTGACCTGTCACACCCTAAATTTTGGGCAACCCAAAACTCGACTCGTGACCCCAAGTCAAGGGTTTGACCCTAAGGGTTACTCCTATCCACGCTAGCAATCAATCAAAACACCCTGAATTTTTTTTTCTTTTTCAGTAAAGCGTATAATCCTAAATAAATTTATTAAGCTAAGATTTACTATAACATATTATTTTACTTTTCCAAAACCAACCATCAGACTATCTCCTATTCACATGTATAATAAATCCACCCGTCATCTTCCTGCCCAAAAGTTCAAATATTTACAATAATCTCTAAGTCAAAAAGAATATTTTCAAAAATGTTTATAAATTAACAAAATATAATTTAACTTACAAAAGTCCATAGTACATGTCAAAAAGGTAATATGCATTTAAAAATAACCATTATTATGGTTCTTTTGCTTTCTGGAACACTTCTTAATCTTCCTATGGTCCCTCAAAAACCATATTTGCATCTAAAAATTTTAGAAAATAAAGGAATAAGCATTTCCACGTTGCTCAGTAGGGTGTTTTACACCCAAATGAGTTAGAAATTATAGATTAATAAAATACAACCATATGCCAAAATATAATATTATCTTTACTTTATACACACTAAAAGAAACCCCAACCATACTAATTTAAACCAATCAAAATTATCATTTTCCTTATTCAATCATATGTCTAGCATATCAACAATTATAAATTTACAAAACAAACAAGTCATTTTAGTCTTGAATAATATATTCAAACATACCCTTGATAAATAATACAAATCCTTTTTCCAAATGCAACCATGATGCAAATGCTTACACGCAATCATACAATGCACTGTTGTTCTTGGGTTTTCATCGAAGGATACGCATCTGTAGCCAAATACATAATGTTTTCAGAACCGGACTGGTCATCGAACTGGAAAAATTACTGGTTCACGGTTCACTGGTCGAACCGGCGGTCGAACCGATTGAACCGATGATGTAATAAATATATAATTTATATATTATATAAAATTAAAAATAATTATAAAAATTAAAAATATATAAAATTATAAATTTTAATAATGTTTGGTTTTTATATTCGGTATATTAAATTAAATGATAAAGTTTAATATTTTAAATTTTATTAAATACAAATATGTAATATTTAAGAATGAAAATATATTTAAGATGAAAAAATTTATAATATTTAATTTTATTGTTTTAAAATTATTCTATTAATTGGTTTATATTATTTTTTATAATTATTATTATAAAAATAAACAAGAATTTAAATATTTACATTTCTTTAAATATTTTATATGATAAAAATTTGAAATAAAAACATTAATCTTAAGTCTTATTATATATATATATATATATATATATATTAACAACATTGCAATGCTCAATGGTTCAAAAGTCCAACCCTCATGTGTCCAGCCCTCAAAGAGGCCATGTTAGTACTATTCCCAATCCCACATCGGAAGCACATGAATTACATGTGCTTCAAGTGCTCTATAAATAGATACCTTGCAACATACTTTGCAAGCTAAGCAAGCCAGCAAATTGGGCTTGGAGGCATGGCCCAAGGGAAAGATTTATAAGCTATATTTTTATTGGATTGGGCCTGGTGACTTGAACCAAATATGGGTTTATAATTAGTTAAGTTTTAAAAGTATTGGGCGTGGAATGGGCTCAATCATTAATGGGTCTCTTAATAGTAACAAATATTTGTAGAATAGGAAAAAAAAAAAAGCTTGGCCGGTTTGTAAAAAACTGGACGATTTGACCGGTTTGGCGGTTCAATTGGCAGTTTGACCATAAAACAGTTCATTGGGCTGGACCAAACCAGAAAGGTCACCGGTCGACCGTTCGACCGGTTGGACTGGCCGGTCCGGTTTGGTTTTTAAAACATTGCAAATACACTCTCCATTTGGAGTATTCCTAGGGTAAACTTTTGGGTCTTTCATCTTATGGATCTCACTCCCTTCTTAATTCGTCATCTCTAGGGTCATTTCATTTCTTATTTTTCTTTTATTTTCATTTTTGCCCTCTTTGGGGCCTTTTTATTCTCATTTCCATTTCACACAACCATTTCTTTACTTTTTTTTCTTTTTCTTCACACAACCATGATGCATATGAAGTGCAATCACATCATATTTCAACATCCATGATTTTCTAAGACATAATACTATTTACTCTCATTATGTTTCATAATTTCCAATAATCCACACAACGATTTTTCTTCACTTTAATCACCACAAACATCGACGAAAATTCACAATTAATTGTATAGTATCAAAACATAGTTTTAAACCTTAGCCATATAAATTCTATTTATTCCCGACATACTTAATCATTTCTAACAACCAATATAACAATTTTTTTTCTTCAATTAAATAACCACATATATCCAAGAAAATTCCCACTAATACAAATATCAACAAAAACGCAATTTATGTCATAATTTATTTATCTCCAATAATCTCAATAAAATTAACACCCAATACAACAATTCCACAATTACACCACCACAACATTTGAGAAATATTTTCCCAATAATTCAAATATTAACAAAAACCCAATTTATATCATCAATTTATTTATTTATAATAATATGAATAATTTTAAACATATCTCAATACTCAAAATTTTCAGCAATTAATTTCCATTATTTTCAACACTAATATATTACTAATAAATTTATATAATTTATAACATAACAACAATCATAAAAATATATTAACCAATATGCCAATAAAAAGAATTTTCACAACCACAACAATCCAATAAATCCTATCATGGCAACAACAATTAAATACCAACAATTCTAATATTTATATCTTATATTAAACTTTCATTCACTTCCCATTTAACATTTTCAAAGCAAAACTAAATCATTTTACACGTTTAGGGTTTCCAAAAACAACCTAAATGAAAACTATATGACGATCTACTACAACCCAACAACTCAACAATTTCCATGTAGTTTTTTGAAAGTAAATAAAAGCAAAACGAAAAGCCCAAAAAAAGTCAAAAGAGAAATTTAGGGAAAAAAAAACCCACCCCTACCTGTACAGTAAAATCCAACCATGAGATCGAAAATCTGACTCTTTAGAAGTGTTCACCACATTGAAGACTATCACCTTCTGAAATTTCATTATGATTGGAGGTCATTTCACCGTCGGATCGACGAAAACACACGATAGAGAACCTCTTCTACATCTTCCCTATGCATCATCCACCTTTATTTCTTTCTTTTCCTCTTTTTTTGCCTCCCGCACCCAACAATCCACTTTTATATATGTTAGTCCAAGGGTTCTTCTAATCATGTTTTGATGATAACAAACCATAGTTAAGTTACTAATTGGTTTGAATTATAAATAATTTCAGGTGTTAATTTAGAAATTCATCAAAGAACCTAATAGATGCAAGATCAAGACCTTTGGAAGACCTTTAATAATAGGAAACATATGTAAAATGAATGCATTGGTGCACTTAGGATTTACATATCATTTCATGCATATTTGAAAAACTTTGTTTATTCTTTAAAGTTACAATTCCATCAAAACTTGAGTTTTATCAAATGAACCTTAGGCAAATCTCTTCAAAATTGACATATTAATTTACCTAAAGACCTTGCCTAAGTGTTAGAAGAGAAAAGGACGGAAAAAGATAGGTTTTCAGGCCAAAAATGGTGAACTGGTTGAGGCACTGGCCAACCAGCTCAACCGACTAGGGTATCGGTCGATCAATTCCCTCTTCCCAGTCAATGTCCGATTGAAAGATGTAAAAAACACTCTCTCTTCCAGTAGCATTTCTTTCCCGATCGAGGTATTTGCCTTCCCGATCGAGGTCCAGCCGAGTGTAATGGTCACCTATCAAACATTAAATGCTCCAACGGCTAGTGAACCGATCAACACCCAACTCGACTAATTGAGGCTGTTTTTTAGTTTTTTGGCTTCCGATGTTAGAAACCTATAAATAGAGAGCTCCACTTCATTTATGAGCAAGATAATACATGTATTTATTTGTTTACTCACTTGTTATTACCTTAAAAGCTCTCATTCCTTTCTTGGTGCATTAAATCTTCATTTGCATATCCTTCAGTGCACCTTTGTGATTCATCCTAATTTTAAGTTGTATTTGAGTTATTATTGAGCTAGGTTGAGAAATTCATTCTTGTTAATTGAGTGTTAAAACCTTCAAATGAGTTGAAACTTGAAGAGATTGTATAAGTGTCCATTGGAGCCGGAATCCAAGTGTAAAGATGATTGGAAGCTTGGTTGAAGCTTCAAGTTAGTAGAACCCTCACTCGGTTAGGGGCTTGAGGAGAGCGAACGTAGGCAAGGAAGTGTCAAACCACTATAAAATTTAAGTTTGATTTCTCTAACTTTATCTTCTTCTTTTTTTATTTGCTCATCTTGTGCTTAAATTTGTTATGTTTAAAAAGATTTTTTTTAATCCCAATTCATCCCCCCTCCCACCTCTCCCCCTTCTTGGGTGTTTTCTCTTTTAAAAATTAGCCTTTATTTTCTCAATATATATATATTAAACAAATTTGAAAATGCCACACGCATCCTTTCTTTTAATAATAAATTAAACTACCATTATTTATTTCATATTTCACAATTATAAATTACACTCAACTTATGATTTTCCGTCTCACGAAAAATACTACCGCATTCGTAATTAAATTTACCATAAGTCTGCTCTTGAAAAAAATATAATTTAACTTTAGTTACTCAAAACATTTTTACTCTGAAATTCACTTAAAACATGATATAATTAGCTATTAACAAAATTTAATTTCATAAAATATTATAAATAAAAAATAAAAAATAATCGATAACCAGAAGTTGAAATTTGTAATAACTCGTTAATTTTACTAATATTTATTTACCAACAAAAATTTAAGTAATATTCTAAAACTTAATTCCATAAATTAATTAGTCATTCAATTTATAAAAATCAAATTTTGAACCCTTTGGTATAACTTTTATTTAATTTACTTCATTTGTCAAATTATTTAATCGCATCAAAATTTCAAAAGTTAAATTCATAAAATTCACATTTAATTAATTTACCCCTTTTTTATATCTTTTCTAAATTCACATATCATAATTTAATCTTAATTTAATTTCAATTCAACTTCATTTAATGTTTTGTAATTCTATAAAGTTTAATTCCAATTATAAGAATTAAATTGATTCATTATAAAATTAGATTCAATTTCTTTTAATTATCCATTATAACAATTTGATATAATATAAATTTTTATCAAGTTTTTTTTACTATGATTTTCTGATAATTATCCAATAATAATTAAATTAATTCTCGTAACATACTTAATATTCAAATTTTCAAAACCTAATCTTAATTATTTGATGGTTAATTGTTTCTCCAAATCAAAATTTAATTTCTGAAATTCCCACTCCTTACATTTGATGTGGCAAAATTTTCAAACTATTGACTTTTGACCAACTTTTTCCAAAATCTCTCTCTACCACTCTTTTTTACCATTTGACCTACAATTTTATGAAAGATTTTATACTCTGAAAATCCGATGTGTCCTTAAAAACCCAGGTATTACATGACCCATGCATGCATGGCCACTCAAAGCCTTGGCAAAGCCTCCATCAAAATCCTTCTTTCAGCAAATCCAAACCTCAAGCCGGAAAACTCCATGTCAGAACCTCATTACCATGTTCACCACACTTCCTCAACCTCTCCCTCTCGGAACAAAAAAAAAAAAACTATGGATAATCTCTCTGGGTTTACTGTTTATGCTTTCTGGAGCGAGGGGTGCTACTCCAAGGAAGTGTATCAATGTGCCATTCAGTAGAAACTATGCGCCTACATGAGTTTTTGGCCACATCAAGTCCTATAATGGAGGCTCTGAGATTCATCTCATCCTTGACAAATGCATAGGAACTGTTACTGCTTTCTATCTATCTTCTCAAAACTCAAAGCATGATGAAATAGACTTTGAGTTCTCGATCAACAAGTCCGACCAACCCTCCATTTTACAAACAAATGTCTTCACGAGAAAAAAATGAGAGAGAAAACAGAGAATCTATCTTTGGTTTGACCCAACCAAGGCTTTCCACTCGTACTCAGCTCTATGGAATATACATATCTAATAATATTCTTGGTGGATGATGTCCCAATGGTAGTGTTCAAGAACAACACAGATTTAAGAGTGAAGTTTCTATTTCGACCAACCCACGAAGGATACTCAAGCTAGCGGAAAGTCAACAAACAAGCTACTTGCTCTAAATTGAAACCACCAGCATCTACAGAGCAAACATAATTGTACCTCAGGCCCACTCCTACATGGCCATGCATGGCTACCCTCTAGTGCACCACCCAAAGGCCAAGTGTCATTCTCTTAATTCTTTATCTTTTGATGTCAAAATTTAAAATTCAAAGCTCCAATATTCAAATTTAATTTTCAAAACTTTAATTTTCAAATGATTTTCAAAATTCTAATTTTCAAAATTTCAATTTTCAAATTTATTTTTTAAAACTCCAATTTCCAAGTAATTTTCAAAACTCTAATTTTTAAAACTTTAATTTTCAAATTTCCAATTTTCAAATTTAATTTTCAAAATTCCAATTTTCAAATAATTTTCAAAACTCTAGTTTTTCAAATAATTTTAATCCCACAACGGTTTTTGAATAATTTTAAGTTTTTTTTTCCTTCTTTCCTTAAAGTTTTAGGTTGCTGAAAATCCAATTTTAATAAAATATTTGCCGTCATTTTCTCGTCAGCATGCACTTTCACAATTTTTTTTCAATTTTCAAATGATTTTTTATTTTCACGTTTTTTTATAAACATGAATGAATTTTTTTCATAATTACAAAATAATGGAATTTGTGGGATTAATTCATGCAAAATCAATTAGTTGTGGGTTGTGATAGGGGCCCAACATCCATGATATTTTCTTTAAAAATAATTTAAGTGAAATGCATAATTGCCATGGGTGATTTCTTCTTCTATTTTGTGACACATGCAATATATTTTGTATTCTTTATTGTGCACTAACTTCATTTCATGATAGCGCATTATTATTTGATGCTAAGGAATGATCTCACTCCTATTTTGCTTATTCTCATGCATGATTCATTTTATTATTTGATCATTTCATTGGTATCCATTGATTCTCTTATCAATTGTCATACTTGTCTCATCTTATTTAATAGAAACCCGTTTTTAGGGACTTATAGGGGTGCTACGACTCACCACTATACCTTCCCAATAGGTTACCTGACCCCCGGACCCAAACTCGATTTTTTACAGACCTATTTTTTTCTTTAGGAGTCACACTTGAGATTTTTCTTTCTTATTTTGTTTTTCCCTTTAAAAATAAAACAAAAAATAAGTGGCGACTCCAAGGTGGTGTTTGTTTTTTTACTTAATTCTAAATAGAACCTTAATGCTTAATAGAGTTAAATATCATGTTTTTGTTTTTGTAGTATTTTATTTCTATTAAGTATTAAAAAGTAAAAAAAAAAAAAAAAAAACCAATATGTTATTTTTTCTATTCAGAAAAAATTACATATTTTGGCTTTTTCTATTTAATAAAAAATTTATAATAAGTCATGAAAAAGTAGAAAAACAAATAACCTAAATTCTGAAAACAAATTACTTTCAGCAAAAAGCCAAAAAAACAAACACCACCCAAGTCTTTTTCTAAAAATCAAATTTTCAAAAATAAATAAAAAACAAATCATGTCATCAAGTTGGAACGCATTGAGCAAAATGCAAGTCCACACATTTTTTTTTATGGAGAAAATCTTCTCTCAAAGAGGAGATTTCTCTTCTTTTTTTTCTATTTTTTTTTAAGAAACCGTTTCTTTAGAGACAATTTTAACCTATACATTTTTAAAAATAAGAAATTTTACAAATCTTATCTTAAAAAGCCAAATTCTTTTGTATAATTTTTTTAAAATGAAATCAATCGTCTTTTGAAGAGACAATTTTAAAAGAAAATAATGATTTTTATTTTTCTCTTTCCTACTTGATAAAAACTATGGTAGATTTGAAATTATTTTTTCCACTCCAATAGTTGTGAAATTATTTTTTAAAACTACCGTACTCTTGTCAAAAATCCGTCTAACTAAAGCCAACAAGCACCATTTCCCTTTATCAGTGACCAACAACATTGGGGCCATCTCAAATTCCTCTTGGCAAAAAGTCTTGTTTTCAACCAAATAAAATAAGTGTAATTTAAATAAATGGATAAAAAAATACATAATTAAAATCGCATTTTAATTTCTAACTCGTATTTATAATGTCCCATTTTTAAATAATTATTTCACTTTATGTAAGATAATTATACTCATAAATTATTATTAATTATATAAAAATAAGAAACTCATGTATCATCAAATGAATCACAAATTTCGTAAGGAAAGAAAAGAAGTAAGAGGGTGTTTGATAAAACTTAATAATTTAAGTTGATTTTAAGTTAAATTATATTTAAGCCAGTGATTTAGAATTTATTATTTAACTTTTATTTTAAGTATTAATGTTATTTGATAAAATTAATTCAAAATGGATTAACAAGATAAATATGAAAAATAATTAAAAATTAAAGAATAATATAAAATAAAAGGGCAATATGAATTTAAAATAAAAGATATTTATAAAAAAATAATTTAAAAACAACTGAAGATGATTTTTAAAAAACACAGATAAATATTTTTTTAAAATAAAGAATTGGCGGGATAAATATTAAAAAAATTAATAATTTTTTTAATTTTAAATTTGGCTATTTCTAGGCAATATTCAAAATATTGTTGATTAATTACCGATAAATTGAAAATATTTTGAAAAATAGCCAAGTTTTTGCATCCAATTGCAGCTTATTTCCTGTTGCACCCAAAATCGATATTTCAACTATATTCTCAATATTTTGCTCATTTTTTTGTGTAATCGATTATCGATAACTAATATTTTGATGAAATATCCTGGCATTTCGTCTATGGAAAGAACTAAAAAAAATAGAAAATGTACTTTTGATAACACTCTCTAATTTTGGAATACTATCGAAGTACTAATGGATAAATAACTTATCAATTGTTAGAAAAAAAATTTTCTGAAGAAATCATGAATTATTTTAGGACAATATTAAATATTTTATCCAAAACTTACAACGGTTTGCCAAACAAAGCCTAAGAGAAAAAAAACACCATAAGTATGACTGGCATAACATCACAACACTGAGCATGGACGAGAGTGGCACACCACACATTATTATTAAGGTATGGTCTAAGTAAAGCCAACAAGCACCATTCCTCTTTATCACTAACCAACAACATTGGCGTAAGGGGCACGTGCCTCTGGCCCATCTCAAATTCCTCTTGGCAAAAAGTCATGTTTACGGCCAAATAAAATAAGTGCAATTTAAATAAATGGATAAAAAAAATACATAATTAAAATCGCATTTTAATTTTTAACTCATATTTATAATGTCCCATTTTTAAATAATTATTTAACCTTATATAAAATAACAATACTCATAAATTATTATTAATTATATATGATGAAAATTAAGGTTTTCGATTTATCTTCTAACATACCAAAAAAATCCCGATTGACTGTTGTTTCATTGATAAATTTTTTTACTTCAAATCATGAATGAAACTATAAATATGAGAATTATTATATTCTCATAACATAAGAATATTAACTTATGTTTTAACCAAAAAAAATTAAAAAAAAATTCATAACAAAGGACTTTTGTTTCTTCAAAGAATTGTATTTTTTTTTTCTTAAGAGAGAGAAGAGAAAATGTATTCTTTTTCTCTCTCTCTCTCTCGTATTATCAAGGGGAGAGTTCTAAGAGACAACAAGGAAACTACACCCAAGCCCAACTCCAACGATATAAATTTCTAAGGCAAGAAGGGGAGTAATTGTCAAACCCAATCCCCAAATGATGCCATGGCCATTGAGTGGAAAGTGTTGATTTGGAAAGTAGATGCTGGCCGGCCCCCACTTAGACGCACCAACCACGTTATTCAAAATGATGAAATTGACCCATACTCAAGGTCGAGGTCAAGAGATTTTGGTATGAGTGACGTGTGAGCATACGTAAGGGGGAAAAGCAGGAAAATAATAAAATAAAATAAAATAAATAAATTATTTTTATATATTAATTCAAACTTATTTCATTTATTTTAATTTTTATAAAATTAAATCAGTTTAAAATATATAATATTTTATTTATTTATTTATTTTGTATATTTTAATTTTAAAATTTGTTACAAAAATGTAATTAAATTAATAAAAATTAGTTGGCCAAAAGCACTTTTAGAAAGGATTTGTTACGATGCTTGGAAAACATATCCTCAATTTTACATAAGCAAACAAAAGGTATCAACAGTAACATGCCCTTATCATCAAGAAGTCAAGACTGGGTTCTATATCTTTGAAGCAAAAGATCAAACCAAAAACGCCAAGACAAGAAAAACTTTAGATATGGAAGGCAAGATAGTTATATTCCCAGCCGCCGGCCTGAGCCATTTGGTGCCCATGGTGGAGCTAGCAAAGTTCATCCTTCATCGCCATCCCCTCAGATTCTCCGTCACTGTTCTCCTCCCATATGGCCCTTTTGCCACCCCCGCCGCCTCTTCCTACATCCACCGCCTCTCCCAAACTAACCCCTCCATCGCCTTCCACCACTTCTCTCACCCATCCGATGATGCCTCCACCATTCACAGGAGCAAAGAAGCTGCCTTATTCCAATTTCTTCATATCAGTGCTGCCCATGTCATGGATTATCTGCAGCAACCCACCAAAGCCACAGGTATTTGTGCCCTTATCGGCCACTTCTTTACCACTTCACTCCTGGACGCTGCGCGTGAGCTTGGAATTCCCACCTACCACTTCTTTACTTCCGGCGCTTCGGCCCTTGCTTTCTTCCTCCACTTCCCAAATATTCATGACCGGACCACCGAGAGCTTCAAAGACCTTCCCACCGAGGTTTTTGGCTTCCCAGGCCTGCCTCCTCTGAAAGCAACTCGCATGCCTGAACTTGTACTTGACCGAGATGAGGCGGGCTATCATGGGATGCTGTACTTCTCATGACCCAAATTCCGAGCGGCCCAAAATTTGACCCGTGACCCCAGGTCAAAGGTTTGACCCTAAGGGTTTCTCCTATTCCACGTTGGCAGTCAACCAAAACACTCTGGATTTTTTTTTATTTTTTTTCATACATCCCACTAGAATTCTCATAGACTACAATATCCCAAAACTACTCAAAACAACAAGATTAAATAAATGTTCATTATAGTCCAAAATAAAAGTTCACCATGAACAACTTAATCAAATAAAGCTTCATAACAAATCCATGAGTCATAATTACTAAAACAAATCCCAAAATCCAAAAAGAAACACAATAACAAAAAATGTCACGCTCCACTAGGCCGCTCCAGGAGCATCCTGAAGTCCTCCCTGCCCCACCTGTGGATCCTCATGAGAGATATCTGCATCTAAAAAGGTATAACAAGGAAGGGGTGAGCATTTCCACATTGCTCAGTAGGGTGCCTAACACCCAAGGGGTTAAGGGGATTACTAAGTTTCAAATAATACGAAAAAGACACTTCAACACAAAAGGAACAATTCAACAGTATCAATCAATCACATAGTTTAATATATAATATTATACACAATTTCACAATATTCAACAATTACATGAATGCACATGAATGTGTGACACATAGTCATACAATGCACTATTGTTCTCGGGCTTTCACCGAAGGATACGCGTCCGCACCCAAATACACTCCCCATTCGGAGTCTTCCCGGGGTAACTTTTGGGTCTTTCACCCTAGGGATCTCTCTCCCTTCTTAATTCGCCCCACACGGGCTTCCACTTCTCATCTCTATTTCATTTTTTTCCATTTCATACACTTTTCACAATCTTCATAATTTTATTTATTTATTTCACATAACCATGATGCACATGAATGCCATAATTCCAATGTTCCTCAATAATTCAACAATCTCAACATTTCCCAATAATCCAATAAAATAATTTCACACATTAAAGTTTCCGATAATATCTCAAACAAATATTCAAAAATTTGCATATCAAAAATCTTGAAATTTTACCACACTTACAAAAATTTTCAACCATTATAATAATTTCTAACATCCGAAATTAACTAACTTTTTACCCTAAAATTTTCGAAAATATTCTAACCAATGCCTAAAAATTCACAAATCATTATATTTGAAATCTAACCCAAAATTTGGAATTTTCCAACCCATCTAATAATTTTTAACATTTCAAAACAATTAATTATCAATCAAAATCAATTTCCCGAAATTCTAAAAATTCCAAACAAATTCCAAATATTCTAGAAAAATTCATACAACACCTATAATTCCTAATTAACTCATAATGACAATATTTAGAATTTTTTTCTCAAGGGAAAAACATAAAAATTTAAGTTTTAGGGTTAGGGTCCCCTACCACAAATCTGAGAATCTGGCCGTTAAAAACGAAATCAGCCACCGTAGGCTTGTTCCTCTAATCGAATAGAGTACTTCCTTCGAATTTGGGCCGAAACGGAGATCGTTTGGCCGTCCAAACGGCCGGTCAAAGATCCGGCGAGTGCCCTAATTCCACAGCCACTATTCCTTTCCTTCTTCTCCCCGCGTTCTGGCCGTTTCAAAACTCCTCCTTTTCCCTTTTTTTTTTTTTTTTTTTTTTAAACAGCCCACTTGGCTTTTAAAAGCCACCAGCCCACTTCACATGGCTTTCAAAAGCCACCAGCCACTTAAGCCCACATCCAAGCCCAACTCAAAATCTAAGCCCAATCCATTATTATTATTATTATTTTCTTTTACAACCCATTATCTTACAACCAATATTCAAAGCCCATTGCATACATTTATTTTATTTCTTTTATTTTCTTTTCTTTTGTTTATTCTAATTGTTTTATTTTATTTCCAATTCATTTTTTTTTAACACACAAATTTATTTATTACCACCAATCTAAAACTAGTTTTCTCAATTTTATTATTCATCAATTTAATTTAATTGATTTATTTATTTTTCTTAATTAATTCTAATTAATCTTAATTTATTTATTTTTCATTTTCGTTTTCGTTTTTCGTTCCCGGAAATTTCCAATTTCTAAAATCCTAAGAAATTTTCTATCCTTAGGCTGACATGGCATAAAATTTCAACTCGTCTATTTGACCGACACAATAAAACGAAATTCACCAATCCGAAATTGACACGTGTTCTCCAAACACTTTTCTTTTTGACTTTTCAACCATTACACAAAATAAGACTTTTCAAACTAAAAATGCTAACGTGTCATAAAATACCCGGTCATTACATCCTACCCCCCTAAAAGAAATTCCGTCCCGAAATTTAAACTAGCTTACCTTAAAATTCATAGAAGAGTTGCGGATAGTGTCGTCTCATTTCTTCCTCAGGTTCCCAAGTGGCTTCTTCTATCCCATGGTGTTGCCACCACACTTTGACTGCAGGAATCACCTTGTTCCTAAACTTATGCTCTCCAACTTCCAGGATTCGTAAAGGTTCCTCCACATAAGAAGTATTTTCACTAATCTGAACATCTTGCAAGTCCACTACCCAAGTTGGATCTGGAGTACACTTCCTTAGCATTGACACATGGAAAACATCATGCATAAGGGACAACTGTTGAGGCAAAATTAACTTGTATGCCACTGGGCCAACTTTCTTATCAATCTGAAATGGTCCCACAAACCTAGGGGCTAACTTCCCCTTCTTCCCAAATCGAAATATGCCTCTTCGAGGGGACACTTTTACAAACACCCAATCCCCTTCCTCAAACTCCAAGGGCCTTCTCCTTTTGTCTGCATAACTTTTCTGTCTATCTTGGGCAGTCTTAAGTTTTTCCTTGATGAGTTGTATCTTCTCTGTAGTCTCTTGGACAATCTCAGGTCCCAACAAACGACTCTCTCCCATCTCTATCCAACACAAGGGCGATCTACAAGGTCTCCCATAGAGTGCTTCATAAGGTGCCATGCCAATACTAGATTGGTAACTATTGTTATAAGCAAACTCTGCCAAAGGTAAGTAATCTGCCCAATTTCCACCAAAATCCAAAACACAAGCCCTTAACATGTCTTCTAAGATCTGGATCACTCTTTCTGATTGACCATCTGTCTGAGGGTGAAAAGCGGTGCTAAAATTCAGTTGGGTACCCAAAGCCCTTTGTAAACTCTGCCAAAACTGAGAAGTAAACTTAGGGTCCCTGTCAGACACTATAGATACAGGTATCCCATGCAATCTCAGAATCTCCTGTATATATAACTTAGCCAAAGAGTTCATGGAATCAGTAGTTTTCATGGCTAGAAAATGGGCTGACTTAGTAAGACGATCCACAATCACCCAAACCCCATTTTTCTTGCTTCTAGTTCTTGGCAACCCTATCACAAAGTCCATAGTGATATTATCCCACTTCCACTCAGGTATAGGTAAAGGTTGCAACAACCCTGCAGGCCTCTAGTGTTCAGCCTTCACTTGCTGACAAATCTGACAATTAGCTACAAACTGAGCAATATCTCTCTTCATCCCACTCCACCAAAACTGTCTCTTTAAGTCTTGATACATCTTGGTATTCCCAGAGTGGATGGTATACTTCGCCCTATGAGCATCTGCTAGAAGTTCATTTCTCAACTCCACATCTTTTGGCACACACAATCTCCCTTTGAACCTCACACTCCCATCTTCATACATAGACCAATTTTCATCTATTTCACCTGCTACCAATTGGGCTTTAACCTTTTCTAAAAACTCATCATGAACTTGGCCTTCCACTATTCTCTGGATAACCATTGGTCTAGCTGATATACTGTATAAGCATAGACCATGCCCTTCCAAACCCAGACATAATTCAAAATCCTCAATAACTGTATGCATCTCAAACTCCCTCAACTCCAAGCTAGACAACTGGCTAACACTCTTCCTACTCAAGGCATCTGCTACAACATTCGCCTTTCCTGGATGATAATGAAGAGCAAAATCATAATCTTCCAATGTCTCCATCCATCTCCTTTGCCTAGAGTTCAGATCCTTTTGAGTGAAAATATATTTCAAACTCTTGTGATCAGAGTACACCTCAAACTTCTCTCCATACAAATAGTGTCTCCAAGTCTTAAGGGCAAACACCACTACTGCAAGCTCCAAATCATGTGTTGGATAATTCCGCTCATGCTGCTTTAACTGTCTTGAGGCATAAGCTACCACCTTGCCTTGCTGCATTAGCACACACCCTAGCCCCACTATGGAAGCATCACAATAAATTGTAAACAACTCTCCACTAATAGGAGCAGTGGTCAATTTCCGCTTCAACTCCTGGAAAGCATTCTCACACTCCTCATTCCAATCAAACTTCACCCCTTTTCTAGTCAACCGAGTCATTGGTGCTGCAATTCTAGAGAAGTCTTCCACAAACCTCCTATAATATCCAGCCAACCCCAAGAAACTTCTAACCTCAAATACATTAGTAGGTCTTTGCCACTCTTGTACAGCTTCCACCTTTGAATGGTCTACTGCTATTCCTGCCTTAGAAACCACATGGCCTAAGAAGTTCACTTCAGTAAGCCAAAACTCACTTTTGTCCAACTTCCCATACAATTGATGCTTTCTCAAAGTTCCAAGAGTGGTCACCAAATGCTGCTTATGCTCCTCCAAACTCCTGGAGTAGATCAAGATGTCATCGACAAAGACAATCACAAACTGATCCAAGTAAGCACGAAATACTCTATTCATTAAATCCATGAAAGCAGCGGGGGCATTAGTTAACCCAAAAGGCATGACTAAGAACTCATAATGGACATATCTTGTTCTAAAAGCAGTTTTAGAAACATCTTCTTCCCTAACCCTCAATTGATGATACCCAGTTCTCAAGTCAATCTTACTAAAATACTTTGCACCCTTCAACTGATCAAACAAGTCATCTATCCTTGGAAGAGGATACTTGTTCTTCATAGTAACTCTATTCAACTTCCTATAGTCAATACATAACCTTAGTGTGCCATCCTTCTTCTTCACAAACAACACTGGGGCTCCCCATGGCGATGTACTTGGACGAATAAAACCCTTACCCAACAATTCATCTAACTGAGTTTTCAATTCTTTCAACTCAAGAGGGGTCATCCTATAAGGGGATACTGAAATAGGATCAGTTCCTGGGTATACTTCAATAGAGAAATCAAACTCTCTATGCGGTGGTAAACCTGGTAACTCATCTGGGAATACATCCTGAAACTTCTTCACCACTGGAATTTCTGTAATGTCCTTCTGGGCTTTCTCTTTACCACGAAGGCAAGCTAAGAAATTTATTGATCTCTTCCTCAACACATACTGATAACACAGATCATACTGCGAAAAAGGCAAACTAACACACTTCCCTCCAACAAAGCAAACCTCAAATCCCTCTGGCAGACAAAATATTATCCTACGGCGATGACAATCAATAATCGCTCTATACACTGTCAACCAATCCATTCCCAAGATAACATCATACCCAGTCATATCCAAAATCCTCAAATCCACATTTAGTGCTCTATCTGCCAAGGTAATAACACACCCCTTGCATATTCTATCAATTCTAGAATTTATACCCACTTAGCAACTTTAACAATTATCAAAACTTTCACTTTCATACAATCACAATACATAATTTAATTAATCATCAACTCGCCAATTAACACATACAAAAATCATAACATTACAATACGCACAAACACTCACAAACATTGACCTCAAGGTATTATCGCAACCTTGGCTCTGATACCACGTTGTCACGACCCAAATTCCGGGCGGCCCAAAATTTGACCCGTGACCCCAGGTCAAAGGTTTGACCCTAAGGGTTTCTCCTATTCCACGTTGGCAGTCAACCAAAACACTCTGGATTTTTTTTTTTTTTTTTTCATACATCCCACTAGAATTCTCATAGACTACAATATCCCAAAACTACTCAAAACAACAAGATTAAATAAATGTTCATTATAGTCCAAAATAAAAGTTCACCATGAACAACTTAATCAAATAAAGCTTCATAACAAATCCATGAGTCATAATTACTAAAACAAATCCCAAAATCCAAAAAGAAACACAATAACAAAAAATGCCACGCTCCACTAGGCCGCTCCAGGAGCATCCTGAAGTCCTCCCTGCCCCACCTGTGGATCCTCATGAGAGATATCTGCATCTAAAAAGGTATAACAAGGAAGGGGTGAGCATTTCCACATTGCTCAGTAGGGTGCCTAACACCCAAGGGGTTAAGGGGATTACTAAGTTTCAAATAATACGAAAAAGACACTTCAACACAAAAGGAACAATTCAACAGTATCAATCAATCACATAGTTTAATATATAATATTATACACAATTTCACAATATTCAACAATTACATGAATGCACATGAATGTGTGACACACAGTCATACAATGCACTATTGTTCTCGGGCTTTCACCGAAGGATACGCGTCCGCACCCAAATACACTCCCCATTCGGAGTCTTCCCGGGGTAACTTTTGGGTCTTTCAACCTAGGGATCTCTCTCCCTTCTTAATTCGCCCACACGGGCTTCCACTTCTCATCTCTATTTCATTTTTTTCCATTTCATACACTTTTCACAATCTTCATAATTTTATTTATTTATTTCACATAACCATGATGCACATGAATGCCATAATTCCAATGTTCCTCAATAATTCAACAATCTCAACATTTCCCAATAATCCAATAAAATAATTTCACACATTAAAGTTTCCGATAATATCTCAAACAAATATTCAAAAATTTGCATATCAAAAATCTTGAAATTTTACCACACTTACAAAAATTTTCAACCATTATAATAATTTCTAACATCCGAAATTAACTAACTTTTTACCCTAAAATTTTCGAAAATATTCTAACCAATGCCTAAAAATTCACAAATCATTATATTTGAAATCTAACCCAAAATTTGGAATTTTCCAACCCATCTAATAATTTTTAACATTTCAAAACAATTAATTATCAATCAAAATCAATTTCCCGAAATTCTAAAAATTCCAAACAAATTCCAAATATTCTAGAAAAATTCATACAACACCTATAATTCCTAATTAACTCATAATGACAATATTTAGAATTTTTTTTCTCAAGGGAAAAACATAAAAATTTAAGTTTTAGGGTTAGGGTCCCCTACCACAAATCTGAGAATCTGGCCGTTAAAAACGAAATCAGCCACCGTAGGCTTGTTCCTCTAATCGAATAGAGTATTTCCTCCGAATTTGGGCCGAAACGGAGATCGTTTGGCCGTCCAAACGGCCGGTCAAAGATCCGGCGAGTGCCCTAATTCCACAGCCACTATTCCTTTCCTTCTTCTCCCCGCGTTCTGGCCGTTTCAAAACTCCTCCTTTTCCCTTTTTTTTTTTTTTTTTTTTAAACAGCCCACTTGGCTTTTAAAAGCCACCAGCCCACTTCACATGGCTTTCAAAAGCCACCAGCCACTTAAGCCCACATCCAAGCCCAACTCAAAATCTAAGCCCAATCCATTATTATTATTATTATTTTCTTTTACAACCCATTATCTTACAACCAATATTCAAAGCCCATTGCATACATTTATTTTATTTCTTTTATTTTCTTTTCTTTTGTTTATCTAATTGTTTTATTTTATTTCCAATTCATTTTTTTTTTAACACACAAATTTATTTATTACCACCAATCTAAAACTAGTTTTCTCAATTTTATTATTCATCAATTTAATTTAATTGATTTATTTATTTTTCTTAATTAATTCTAATTAATCTTAATTTATTTATTTTTCATTTTCGTTTTCGTTTTTCGTTCCCGGAAATTTCCAATTTCTAAAATCCTAAGAAATTTTCTATCCTTAGGCTGACATGGCATAAAATTTCAACTCGTCTATTTGACCGACACAATAAAACGAAATTCACCAATCCGAAATTGACACGTGTTCTCCAAACACTTTTCTTTTTTACTTTTCAACCATTACACAAAATAAGACTTTTCAAACTAAAAATGCTAACGTGTCATAAAATACCCGGTCATTACAGTACTTCTCACAACATCTACCGGAATCTAATGGGATTATCGTTAACACGTTTGAAGGGTTCGAGCCCAAAGCCACTCAGGCCATTGAGGACGGCACATGCCTTTTGAATAGGCCTACTCCTCCAATTTACTACATGGGACCATTGGTAGGTGAAGCCCGTGAAGGCGAAGGCCATGCTGTTACTGCAGATCAGCATTGTTGCTTGACATGGCTGGACACGCAGCCAAGTAGGAGTGTGGTGTTCTTATGCTTTGGAAGCTGCGGAACGTTCTTGAGGGAGCAGATAAAGAAGATAGCTAAAGGATTGGAGAATAGTGGGCAAAGGTTTTTGTGGGTGGTGAAAAATCCCAAGGAGGGAAAAGGCAAGAAAATTGAGGAGAGCATGGATGTCGATCTGGAAGCATTATTGCCGGAAGAGTTCTTGGAGAGAACCAGAGACAGAGGATTGGTGGTGAAGGCATGGGCACCACAAGTGGCAGTGCTGAATCATCCTTCACTGGGAGGATTCGTAACGCACTGCGGGTGGAACTCGATGTTGGAAGCGGTGGTGGCCGGCGTGCCGATGGTGGCATGGCCTCTGTATGCAGAGCAGCAACTGAACAAGGCTGTTCTGGTGGAGGGTATGAAGATGGCAATTGGAATGGAGGAGAGCAATGAGGATGGGTTTGTAAGTGGGGAAGAGGTGGAGAAGAGAGTGAGAGAGTTGATGAAGGGTGAAGAGGGGAGGGAACTGAGAGAAAGAAGCAGGAAGACGAGAGAGATGGCTTTGGCAGCTTGGAGAGAGAAAGGTTCCTCTGCCATGGCTCTTGCCAAGTTGCTTGACATCTGACCACATGGCGGTGTTTAAATATTTTGAAAAGGAAAATGATTGAGAAAGAAGTTCAAAACTTGAAAGAAAGTGAATTTTGAAGTTCTTCGTTTGTAATAACCCTAAACCTATTGATTAGGTTACAATTATACCGACTTCAATAAGTACAATAATGGTGAAAGCTGCAAGAAAATTTACAAGGTTTAGTATAAGAAATTATCATATCAATAAATTTTAAATGAAATATTATCTATTTACCTTTGATAGAGGATGATCCACACAAATTTAGAATATGTCAAATCCTAGATCTTAACTATATATATTTATAGCTTGGTTCATGAATAGCTTGTATATTTAAATGATTTAAAAATATGACTACTAATAACTCTCTATGATATCGTAATATTTATGACTTGGTTCATGAATCGCTTGTATATTTAAATGATTTAAAAATATGACTACTAATAACTCTCTATAATATCGTAATATTTATGACTTGGTTCATGAATCGCTTGTATATTTAAATGATTTAAAAATATGACTACTAATAACTCTCTATGATATCGTAATATTATCATAGATAGATAAGTACCTTGATTAAAATGTAACATTGTGAGGATCTAAAAAATAACTAACATCTGCATATCCAAACAATAGTGATTATGATACTTTAAGTAAAATAATCTTATATCAATTGTTCCACAATGATGTTGTAGCACAATCTTATGTCAATTTTTATTTTTTTAAAGATGAAATTGATGCTTATGCTCGCCAAGTGAAACAAATAGCTATAGAGGACGTTAAGAGGCATGATTTGTATATATGAAAGCATTTTGAGACTTTCTTTATATATGTCAATTAATGGACTAAAATGCCACTTGAAAAATATTTAGGTGATGTTTGTTAATTTTTTGGTGAAATGAAAAGTTAAAATATTTGATTTTTTTTTTATTCAGTTAAAAAAAAACATGTAGATATCAACCAAAATGATTAAAGCGAACTTGTTATCAATATGTTTAATTTGGTTATGTTGATTGCTATTAACGGGTTACTTTTAGCTAAATAGAAAAAA
Source organism: Vitis riparia (assembly GCF_004353265.1). NCBI lineage: Eukaryota > Viridiplantae > Streptophyta > Magnoliopsida > Vitales > Vitaceae > Vitis > Vitis riparia. Next base: position 32,052,449 of record NC_048448.1, on the reverse strand, counting down.
TTAATTTTTTTGACTTTTTTTATTCAATAAAAAAACAAACACCATCTTAATTTACAAACTAAGACAAAAATAAGTTTTTTATTTCAAATTCTTTCTTTAAAACGGAGGCATTGTAAAATGGACTCTTAGGCTTGATTAGCTGCGGATCCACCCGATTGATGGAGTCGGAGCCCCACTCCTTAGTCCTTACCCGGTGGAGTGGGCTGGCTTCATGAATTGGGATAGGCCCAGCCGCCCAAGTGAGGTCGCTGCCTCAACCATAGTTAGGAATTATAGTTTCACATTTGACCGTGGTTAAGTGACAGCAAACGACGCGTGGTGGAAAGAATAGGATAGAGTTAGGGTTTTCAGAAAAGGCGGAGGGTTCTCTTTCTCTTTCTACGCTGCTCTTCGATCTAGGGTTTGGTAAGTTACTTTTTCTATATCAAAACCATAATTTTCTTATATTCTTTAATTATCCATCTGTTTGGTTCCTGAGAAAACGGGGAAAACGCCAGAAAAATGATATTTTTGTTGTTGAATCAAATTGAAACGACAACAAGAACACTTGTGATATTTTTCGTAAATATCGGGTAAAGATAAAGTTGATTTGGCTTTCCAGTTGAGTTTTATTTCATTTTCCTTCGTCTTCTCGGCAACCAAACGGAGAACAAACCTTTTTTTTTTTCCATTGAGTGGCGTGTAGATCCGATAAAGCTTGTTCTGTTATAACTCCTGTATTGGGATCTGCCCGTATGTTGTTAGCTTTTATATAATCTCATAAATCTCTTTCAGATTCTGAATTGTAGTAGTCGAGTGGGAATTTTGTTATAGATAGATGATTCATTCCTTGGTTTTTATAGAGATAAAGCTGAGATTGTGATTAATTACTGTCGATTCCTTTATGCAACACTGGATATGGGGATGGATTTGAATTTCTTGGGCCTCAAGTTGATCAAAACAACTCAAAAAATGAAGGCAAGATTCTGAAATTTCACAGGATTAAAATTAAAATTAAAACTGAAAACTATGATGGACTTGAACCTGTTTCCAAAGCATCTGAATTTGTGGTTTTGGAAGAACTTTAAGAAGGCATTTTTGTATGTTGGTGAAATCTGTGAATTGGGTTTAAACCCCCAAATTCATGGGTTTGGAATAGCAGCTATGAGTTATTTGGAGCAGGATTAAGATGTTAGAAACCCAAATACAAATTCAAGCATCTAGTTGCTATCTTATAGTTGTATGTGGCTATTGTTTTACAAGCTGCTTTAGTTGCATCCTCCGTAACAGTAAAAAAAAAAAAAAAAAAAAGAGAGGGAGGGGGGGAATCTTTGGCAGCTATGAGGATGATCAAGCAATCAATTTTCTCCTTCCGTTTCTAAAACTATTCTACTTGTAGAAAACTCAATTGTGACAGACAATTGATTGGTATGAAATTTTTTCTGTCGTTTGCATTACAATTGGGGAAAAAAATTATAATGCTTCAGAAATTTTATTCTGTTATTTTAATTTGAGTCTTAAAACCTAGAGTTTGGCGCGTGACCAACACCTTTCTTTTGAGGGAATAATTTATGCAGTTATCTAAATTTGAGGTGGCATGGGGCTTAAGCCTACAGTACTCATAGTGATGTCCTAATACATGCAGCTAAAGCAGTTATTGTTTGCTTCTTTTTCCTCCTATTTGTTTCTTCAGTTGTTGACATGATTATTTGAAGTTCTTTGCTGTTATTTCTATTCTGGTTAAGGTTTTAGTTTTCGGTATGAAGTGAGTATGCTTGTCTTTATTGAGATAATGAAGCATGATTCCTCTGTGAATCCTGATTTTTTTCACTTGAATTCTCTTTACAGAATGCATGTCAAATAGTCATTTTTATATGAATGGAGTGCTCATTTTTTCTGCACACATGACTCTCAACATACAAGATACTGTATAATATTAATTTTATGCAGTATCTTCCAATCTGCATTTTCCAATTTTCAATATTCAATGCTCAACTAATTGAAGATTGCTTCTGAATCATTGGCAGTTTTTTTCCCCCTGTACTTTTTAAATTTTTATAGTTGGTCTCTCACCTCATATCAGGATATTAAGCACCATTTTTAGTTTTATTTTTTCATCATGGAACTACTAGATTCGGAATTTGAGTTTATATTCTGCCATCTTTGCAGGCAATTTTCATTAATTTCCTCAGTCCGTACCATATTGCACAATGGCTGATGGTCATGAAACAGATAAGAACATTGAGATATGGAAGATCAAGAAGTTGATCAAAGCATTGGAAGCTGCTAGAGGCAATGGTACCAGCATGATTTCTCTTATCATGCCTCCTCGTGATCAAATATCAAGGGTTACCAAGATGCTTGGAGATGAGTTTGGAACTGCTTCAAACATTAAAAGTAGGGTCAATCGTCAATCTGTTTTAGGTGCAATCACATCTGCGCAGCAGAGATTGAAGCTGTACAACAAGGTTCCTCCTAATGGTCTTGTGCTGTATACTGGCACGATTGTGACTGAAGATGGAAAGGAAAAGAAGGTGACAATTGACTTTGAGCCTTTCAGGCCTATAAATGCCTCTCTTTACCTATGTGACAACAAGTTCCATACGGAAGCTCTGAACGAACTTTTAGAATCTGACGACAAGTTTGGTTTTATTGTCATGGATGGAAATGGTACCCTCTTTGGCACATTAAGTGGGAACACCAGGGAGGTTCTTCACAAATTTACTGTTGACCTTCCAAAAAAGCATGGAAGAGGTGGGCAGTCGGCTCTTCGATTTGCTCGTCTTCGAATGGAGAAGCGGCACAACTATGTGAGGAAAACTGCAGAGCTTGCCACCCAGTTTTTTATCAATCCTGCCACCAGCCAGCCCAATGTTTCAGGGTTGATACTTGCTGGTTCCGCTGACTTCAAAACTGAGCTGAGTCAGTCTGACATGTTTGATCCCCGTCTTCAGGCCAAAATACTGAATGTGGTTGATGTTTCTTATGGAGGTGAAAATGGTTTCAATCAGGCAATAGAGTTGTCATCTGAGATCCTATCCAATGTGAAGTTCATTCAGGAGAAGCGCTTGATAGGGAAATATTTTGAGGAGATCAGCCAGGATACTGGGAAGTATGTCTTTGGCGTTGATGACACACTGAAAGCTTTGGAGATGGGTGCTGTTGAGACCCTGATTGTGTGGGAAAATCTTGACATTAGTAGGTATGTTCTGAAAAACAACAATACGGGTGAGATAGTCATAAAACACTTGAACAAGGAACAGGAGAACAATCAGAGCCACTTCAGGGATGCGGCTACTTCTGCTGAATTGGAGGTTCAGGAAAAGATGTCACTGCTAGAGTGGTTTGCAAATGAGTACAAGCGCTTTGGTTGTACACTTGAGTTTGTGACCAACAAATCACAAGAGGGATCGCAGTTCTGCAGAGGATTTGGTGGTATAGGTGGAATTCTTCGTTACCAGCTGGATATGAGGTCCTTTGATGAGGTTTCTGATGATGGAGAGAATTATGATGATTCAGATTAGCAATCAATCAATTGTTCCCCAGTGCTGGCACAGGGGGGAATGGGATCAAAAGCCTGCACTGGTGCACGAGATCTCGGGCTTATTGCAGCTGCTCCCGTGATGATGCCTGAAAATTTTCATGGAGAATTAATCAAGGTTCTAATCTTTGAACTTTTCCTCTAAATCTAATAGTATATAGTATAGAATTATGGTTTTTTAGGGCTCTAACTCAGACATGTTGAAGCCAGTACAACCCAAGCCCCCAACCATTATCCATTTATATATGATATGGGATGTTTCAAATACTTTCTACAACCAAAGCTTCCTTCAAAACCGAATTTTGTGGCTCTTATAGGTTTTTGATGATAGATTTTACCCCTTTTGTTTTAATTTGATCTTTGGTTGGATTTTTAAGTTTCTCTTTTTAATGTCATTTTTCCCCATGAGATTTATGTGCACTATTTAGCCTACTAGTCTTGACCTCAAGAATAAGCCAATCTTGGGACAATAGGTTTCAGTGTGGAGGCTTGGGTTGGGGCCCTGAGCCAACCTGCCCGAGTTTCTGATAATTGCGTAATTCTTTTTATTAGCTGCCTGAAATCAGGAGTGGTTGTCATTTATCTAACTTATAACAGGATTGATATGGCAATAACACATTGGTTTTGTGATTGAGTAGTTTGGATTGTCTGGATGCAAGAACACATCAATAGCTTGTAACACATTGCTGGGAGGGGGTTGCGTTGAAGCTTTCGTTTGTTTTCATCAGCATGGTGGTTGATTTGCCCGAGAGATGCAGATACTTGTATCAACCTTAGAAATGGTTGGTTTATGGTAAAAGGTCTATTCTAGTTCTGCTGTCTAAAAGGAGTTTATTTGGAAAGTTTATGCAGGAGTGGCCTGCTGAACATGTTATACTTACTAGTTCCTGAAGCTATGACCATGGATTTGATACTGCAATCAGATGATAATAATTCTATCTGTTTCTGAACCATTATATGTAATGAAATAAGGAGACTGCTTTGCTGCCCAGAGAAACAGTCTATATATGATTTTAGATGTTCATCAGTATGGTTCTCATGGATGATTTTTTGTTTTTTTTCTCCTTAGAAGTTGACAGTAATTTTAGTAGAATGATTTCTTTAGGCTATGTTTGGTTCCCGGAAAATTTGAGGGAAAATGCGAGGGAAAGAAAATACAAAGGAAAATTATAATGAAAGAAAAAGTGAAGGAAAATAAAAAAAATAGATTAAAAGTTGATAAATTAATTTTTTTGTTACTTCAAACTCATTTTATTTATTTTAACTCATCAATATAAAGATTAAATAATTTAAAAATACATAAGTTTTTAATTAGTTTTAATTATATTTGATTTTCTTTGATATTTTTGACAATCAAACATGAGAAAATCATTTTCCTTAGTATTTTTTTTCTTTCCTTTGTACTTTCCGGGAACCAAACATAACCCTAGTACATTGTGTTGAACTGCTAGTGACTAATTTTGGTGTCCTGGAATGGTGCAATTACGTACAAAAATAATGGTTTTCTCGTATAGAAGCATGAGGATTTCAGTAAAGGTCTTGAAGCATTTCATCTTCTTTTGGGGTGTGTATGTATGCAGTAACTGTTGATGAGAAACTTTTGCAATTAGGAGAAATCTTTTTTTTTTTTTTTTTCTTTTTTTTTTGGACTGTCCATTTGTTTTTGTTTTTTCGCCTTCTGTTAGCCAAACATGTATGGTTTATTGGAAGTGCAAATGCAGAGGCTTGCAATTTAGGGTTGCAATGAGATCAGAGCAGACAAAAAATGAGGAAAAAAGAAGGGAGAAGTATAGGGTTGTAACTTCTGACTGGTTGGTTGGTTGGTTGGTTCAATCCAAATTAAGAAACAATCATAAAAATGATGTTGGGTAAAACTTGTATTGAAAGAATTAGAAAAGGACGTAAAATGTTTAATGCTCTCTAGTTTTTATAATTAAATAATTTTTTATACATATATTTTTCTTTTGCACGGTGTTTTTATTTATATACATGATAGAAAATATATTATACTTATAATATAAATATACTAATATTGTAATATATTATAATAAAGCTTAATTGAGAAAATTTTGAATTTTTTTATAAAACCGATAATTTGAATGGTTATCTTATATTCTCTGGCATACTTATGCTATGAACCATCTTTAAAAGCAAATTAAGTACTAATTTGAATATATGAGGGTTTTTTTTTTATAATAAAAATGAAGTAATTTTAATTTATTGAGTTAATGATGTTAATATTTTGATATGGTGTGTTAATTCTGATGCTAATAGGGTATAACTTAGTATTTCTAAAATTATTAACTTTTTCATAAAAAAATAAATACGACATAAATACATTACAAGTTGAGGAATTTTCCTTCCTTGAAATTCACTCTTATCTTCCAAACAATCTTTATTTCTATCCTTTGTAAATAATCCTAAAATTTGTTTATTGTATTAGGTTGTGTTTGAACAAAGAAACGTTCTCTTTTTCTATTCTAATAAAAATAATAAATAATAATAATGTATGAATTAGTTTAGTTTATAATTTAATAAATAAGCAAACTCATAGTTTTAAAAGGCCTAAAACCCATCTAAGGTGTAAAAGTCTCTTATAGTTTTGGCAAAGATATAAAACAAGTTAAGCCTAAGAAAATTGAAACCCGACCTAAAATGTATATCCATTTTATAAAATATAATCTAAAATTTGATCCAATTAATAAATTTTTTTTCAAACATTTAAGAAGAAGAATTTAACAAAAAATGTAAGATATAATTAAAATTTTAAACAATAAAAGTGTTTAAAAAGAAAAGTAAAACGTAGCAAAGTAGGTCTCTTCAACGAGACATGTATTAGCAAGCAAGCAAGCAAAGTGCTATGATTAGAGAATGGTCCGCCCTTGAGCACCTTTTAAAACTACGAACAAAATATTTATATATTATTTTTAAGATAATATTTGATTTCAAATATATACCCCATCATGTTTTAATCATGATGATATTTTTTTATATTTGTAATAATCATATTCCTTTTACATGGATCCCATAAGATTTTTCATATGATTCTTTTCCTTCTTAGTTTTTTCATTTCTCAAAAATTGGTCCGATGTTTTCACCTTTTTAAACTCATTTTTTTTTTCATAAAATGAAAATAAAATAAAATTGTCTAAATATATTTTAAAATTTCTATTTTCTTTGAAAATGGAAACAAACAAACAAACCTTAAATCCTCTAAAAGTAACTTTAATTAAAAAGAAAATTCTTTTCTTCTAAAGGTATTTTTAAAAATCTTATTCGAAGTTTGTCAGCTAAATACTAAATAATTTTCCATTATAAAAAAACAAACACGAGTTTAAAATTTAAATAAATATGTTTACAAAGGATTTAAGATTTTTTAAACACTAGCAACAAATTAGGTATAGTATTATTCCACCCTTCTAGATTATATATATCAAATTTAATTTCAAAAATCAATTTGATTTAGTTTTTATTTTTTTATTTTTAATATATAATTATAATAATAATGATAATAATAATACCTTTAAAATACATTATAAAAAATTATAATATTTTAATTATTTATAAAATATATTTATTTTAACATAATTAAAATAATTTTTTTAAAAAATAAATGGGATAGGACCGGCGCACCATGGTACGAGAATTTCTTGTACCCCGTCCCTTCCTATTTAATTTTAATGAAATACTGATGAGAAATATTTTGAATAAATGAGGTTGGATTTGGATGAGACCTGTTTGTCCCAAACCTAGCCGTTGGCACTTGCATTCCTAACTAAATCTCCTCAATTAAAAAATGAATAATTTTAATAAAATATTATTTAATATTTTGAAAGTTGACTATTTAAGATCTCATACATTTCTCTGTACTGTTGAATTGTAAATGTGGGCGTGGATGGAAGTTGAATATTTAATTTTGATAACATTGGGAAGCAGTGGGCAAGCTTTAGTTGAGGTACGACTCTTGAATGACACTGTCTGCCAATTGAACGGCATGCAACCACCGACCCGATACACCAAAAGAAAATAAAGCCAAAATATGCAGGAAAAAAATAAAAAATAGAATTAATAATTATTATTATTTTTCGATTGTTATCAAATAAGAAAAAATAATTATAATTTTGGATCTTGATTGTTATTTATTTAGAGTCTAATGAAAGGCCCCACACTTTGAACATTAAATATCAATTTGATACACCTAAAGATATCAAAATTGATACTTTGAACCCAAGCGGTGCGGGATTAATCACCGAAACCCTACACATGATATTTTCCTCCACTTTTGTACGCATGGGGCAAACGTGGGCGGCCACAGAAGGACCGAGATTGGTAGACCGTGGACCCGCGTTTCCGTTCTGGTGCATTGAAAAGCTGCCAATCTGTTCGATGACGTCAGAAAAACAGTGCCCCGAGTCTTTTTATTAAAAAAATTATTTTTTTATATTTTGGTAATAAATTAAATCAAATATAAAAATAAAATAATTATACTTTATTTATTTAATAATAAAAAAATTAGAAAATCAATTAAATATGATAAAATATCCAAAAATACCTATTAAAACAAAAGAAAAAAAAGGTAAAAATTAATAAAATATCTGAAAATATTCGTTTTAGTGGTATCATAGATCTGGGTATTTTAACCCTTGCTTGCAAACCATTCACCCCTTCACCCCCTCCGCCCTTCTTGAGCAAAACACCCAAATCGAACAGAGGGGCAGGCATGAAGGACACAATACTCCTGTTCCCAGCCACCGGCATGGGTCATCTGGTATCCATGGTGGAGCTGGGCAAACTCATCCTCCACCAGTACGGCCACCAATTCTCCATCACTATTCTACTCATCAATGGTCCTTTCGACCCCCCGGCCATCACCTCTTACGTTAACGCCATCTCCCAAACCCACCCCTCCATTACCTTTCACACTTTGCCTCAACGCTCCGTCGACACTGCCCCCACTCGCAGCCACGCTGCCATTGCTTTCGAATTCCTAAGCCTCTACGGTTCGGATTTCTTCGACTACCTGAAGCACCTCCCTGATTCCTCCAAGCCTCGCGCTATCGTTATCGACTACTTCTGCGCTTCTGCTCTTCCAGTGGCGCGTGAGTTTGGCATACCGGTTTTCCATTTCTTCACCTCCGGTGCGGCCATTCTTGGTGCGTACCTGTACTTGCCGACGATGCACAAAGAGATCAACACCACCCAGAGTTTCAAGGACCTCCCCGACACTCTGCTTCGTTTTCCTGGGTTTCCTCCGCTGCCAGCGACTCAAATGCCTGAGCCCTTGCTTGATAGAAATGACCCGGCTTATGACTACATAATTTACTTCTCCGAATACCTCCGGAAATCCGACGGTCTTTTGGTCAATACTTTTGAAGCGCTTGAGCCAAATGCGCTTCAAGTCCTTGCAGATGGGTCGTGCGTCCCCAAAGGCACAACTCCGCCGGTTTACTGCGTGGGACCGCTGATAGCCAATCCAGATGAAGGTGAAAGTCAGCACGCTTGCTTGACATGGCTGGACTCGCAGCCAAGCAAGAGCGTGGTGTTCTTATGCTTCGGCAGCCGCGGATCCTTCTCGGCGGAGCAAGTGAAGGAGATTGCCAAAGGATTGGAGAACAGCGGACAGAGGTTCTTGTGGGTGGTGAAGAATCCACCAAAAGACAACAGCAAGCAGAGTGAAGAAGCCGATGAGATAGACTTGGAATGTTTAATGCCAGAAGGGTTCTTGGACAGAACCAGAGAGAGGGGGATGGTGGTGAAGTTATGGGCACCGCAGGTGGCAGTGCTGAAGCACCCATCAGTGGGCGGGTTCGTGACGCACTGCGGGTGGAACTCGGTGTTGGAGGCGGTGGTGAGGGGAGTGCCGATGGTGGCGTGGCCTCTGTATGCGGAGCAGCATATGAATAGGGCGTTGTTGGTGGGGGTGATGAAGATGGCAATAGCGGTGGAGGAGAGAGACGAAGATCGGTTAGTGACCGGAGAAGAGGTGGAGAGAAGTGTCAGAGAGTTGATGGATACTGAAGTAGGAAGAGAGCTGAGGGAGAGAAGCAGGAAGCTGAGCGAGATGGCGGAGGAAGCTTTGGGGCCACGTGGCACCTCAGCCGCGGCTCTTGCGAAGCTAGCAAAGTTATGGTCATGGTCAAGTCAAGGATGAAGATGGAAGACGAGGCTAAAAAATGAAAAATCTGCGCTTGGCTGTATTTCTACGTATGTTTCGTATGTGTTGGATTTTCTTGGCATTTACAATGGCATATTTCAATTTTAACATTTTCACTTAGTCTTTTATTAATCCAATGATTGGATCCACTCAAAATTTTTTCTATTTTAATAAAAAAAAATTCATGAGAGAGAGAGAGAGAGAGAGTTGAGGTTGATTTATGATTTCATTAGCAAGATTCCTTTAGTTTATATTTGGTTCTCACGAAATTTGAAAAAAAAATGCAAAGGAAATAAAATAAAGAACAAAAGTAAAAGGAAAGAAAAAGCGAAGGAAAATAAAAAATAGAGTTAAATACTATAAATTATTTTTATTTGTTACTTCAAATTCATTTTATTTATTTTAACTCATCAATATAAAGATTAAATAATTTTAAAATGCATAAGTTTCTAACTAATTTTAATTATATTTAATTTTCTTTGAAATATTTTATAGGATAACTAAACATAAGAAAATCATTTTTTTTTAGCCTTTTTTTTTTTTTTTGTACTTTTCGGAAACCAAACATAACCTATAGGTGGCCATCTTTCATAGTCATATGCTTTCCTAATAAGATTTGAGATCTCAACTTTTGGCTTTTTAATTCCTTTTTATATTTTGTGATTAAATTAATGGAGGAGTGTGATTTATGGTATCATTCAAGTGATTCCTTCATCTAAATAATGGAGGTTGTGGTTGTAAGGCCACTCTCACTTAAATCTTTTAAAGCAATTAAGAGCTTAAATTGTAGTAATTTCAAAATAAAGAAACGAAAAAAATCGTCTAAAGTACTTAATCGAGTTGAAGCCATTGGATCAAATGAATCATTTGAAGATAAGATGGTTCTGGTGATTGCGTTTAGTAATCCTTTAGTTAGTAAGACTCACATTTCCTGTTATAGAGTCTTAACTATCGATAAGATTTCCTTCATAGTATAAAAAGAGAAAGTAATCATTGAAATTTTTTTAAAATTTTTAAATTTTTATGAGAGCACTTTATTTAAAAAAATATTTTGAAAATAAAATAAGCTCTTAAAATTTAAATTTTCATTTTCACAGAACTCTCATTTTTCATAAATTATTTCCAATTTAATAAATATTTTATTTTGAACCTATTTTCAAATAATTTTATTCTCATAATATCACTAAGTTCTTAAAACCATTTGGATAGTTTTGTTAATAATAAACTATCCATCATGAATTTTCCAAAAATATTTTTTCTATTAAATTAGAATATTGTGCAGGTAAGGAAGATTCCATTTTTATAAAAATGTAGAAAATAAGAACATGTTTCCAAAAAAAAAAAAAATTTTGAATATCCCAAAATTTGAGAAGATTTTAAAAACTAAGATTTAGTTTGATTATGTTTTTTTAAAACTTGTCTTTAAAAATTGTTTTTAAGTTAAGGAACAAAAAACAGTTTTTAAAAACAAGTTTAAAATAACATGGTCAAACAATCTATATTTTTCTTTTATTTTTAAAACTTGATAAAAATAACTTTTACTTGTTTTCTAAAAGTTGTTCTCTATTCATTTTGTTTTTACAAATTATTTTTAAAGAAAAACAACCAAACAGTTTTAAAAATCATACAATCAAACGGGGCTCGAAATCTTTTAGAATTAATTTTCTAAAAATAAGAAAAATGCTCTTAATCCTTTTCATAAAATATTTCCTTATTACTTGCATAATTCAACCTAGTCGCTTGTTTGTGATGGTGAGGCCCTTCTCTGTTTCCGAATCCATCACTTCTTTTTGAGATGGGCTTATGCAACATAGCACAATGGCTCCAGGATGCAGACAATTAGGAGGCATCAAGTGGTTCGATGGGGTTATTAGAAACGTCTTTATCACCCTTGATGCTGCCCTCAAAGTTGTTACGCCAAACCAAATAAATGGAGATGTGCCTCTTGTCCCCTTCACCCATTTCTAAGGTGTATGAGACCATATAGAAATCAGAGTTGTTATCTGAATTTTTAGGTTTAAAATATCTAGATATACAATCGATGCATTCTTAATATATCATCGATATATTTTCGATATATCCAATATTTCTTTTGATTTTTTTAACCGATATTTCAATGAAATATTAGGATTTTCCCGATATTTCATTCATTGGGAAAATCTTTAAAAGCATGGTCAAAGCCATGTGGATACACTTAAAGACAAAATGCTCATGTGGATTCTATAGCAACCTCTAGAGCAAGTTGCTCCTTCTTAAAAAGACATGCACCACAACATATATAAAAGAAGGGTAAAGATTATTTTATTAAATAAATTAATTCTAATTATTTTATTTTCATTTTTGATTTAATTTATTATCAAAAAAATAAAAACATATTTTTCTTAATAGATATTTTTTTTATATATAATCTATATATTTATTAAATATAAAATTTAAATATTAAAAAAATTATACATATATTATTATTTATTTGATATCATTAAATACATTTAAATTAAAATAGATTATAATTTTAATATTAAATATATTTTAAAATTAGACATATTATCATAATATTATTGTAAAATAATATGTAATACAACTTAATAATAAATGTAAACTTAAAAATTTATATTTTTTATTGATGTAAATGATATTATTATCAAATATGACAAATTATATATATCAATTTTTTTAAAACAAAATAATTTTAAAATCTTTATTTTTACTTCTTTTATATATATATATATATATATATATATATATATATATATATATATATATATATTAGAATTTAGAATTTTTATTAATTTTTACATCACTAATATTTTGTGTCAAAATATCTATGTTATATCTTCGATATATTTCATATATCCATAAAATCAAAATACCGATATATTGATGATTACTAATATTTTCATTCTTAATTCCCTTTAGCTCGTCAAGAAAAGAAAGAGGAAGATGCACATGATCGAATTCGAATTCATGAAAGCTCCCTCCCTCCTCAATTCATTTCTAATCAACCCTCCGCATTTCTTCTATTCCCAATTCTTAGCCTTTTGTTACTAGCTTAATATATGTAAAATTGGATACAAAGAAAATTCAAAGAAAATGAATGGAAGATGTGTGGAAAAGAATCTTTTGACTATGTTTACGAATTAGAAAATTAGAGTGTGACACTAATTCTAAGAAGTATTTTAAATGATTTTAATAGACACTTTCTAGAAGCACTAGAGATTTTCTCCCTCTTGATGTGATTAGATTCCTTTTTTTTTTTTTTTTTCTTCTTATGAAATCCAAATATACCAAATAAGAAAAATTCTATTTTTCTTACTTAGCATTTATTTTTTTTACACTATGTTTACAGCCAATCCAGTTGTCCCCAATCCCATAGAAAATCGTCGATAGGTGCGGAGGAGGCTTGGAGATGAACATGGTCATATCCTCCTGAATATGAACATTCAGGTGATGAGCTTCTTTTCTCCATCATTTGAGTATCCTGAACATGATCAGATGACACTGCAGCAGCAGCAGCAGCAGCGGCGGCGGCGGCGGCATGTTGTCGTCGAACTTGTTGGCTGGTTTCTTCTCTCGTCACTGTGCCAAGGGGCCGTCGATCAAATGCTCTGAAGCTCCCGGATATCACATAAACTCGGGACAGACTGAACTCATGCCTCAACTGATCAATACAAAGAAAGAGAGAAAGGAAATGAAAATTGGCAATACTCAAGAGAGAGACACTCTTTTGGTAGCAAGTATTCGAGAAAGAAACTGAGGAATTGCATACCTTTGGAATAGCATCTGCTTCTATGGCTCTGTACTCTTGCATCTTCCACTTAGTTTTTCTGCCAGCAGGAGCTTTGCCGTTGTAGAAAACCATGGTCTTCTTCACTCCAATCACCCGATTATCGGAAGAGTAGACGTAGCTTGGGGAGCCCGTGGCCTTCCAGTACCCTGACCCAGTAGTCCTACTGGGCCTCCCTCCCTGGACCTCCCTCGCTTGTCGCGGGGTAAAGAAAAACCATTGCTCAGTGTCCCTTCTGCACACCTCCCCTGAAAGCCCTGCAACAACATTTCACATTCAGTCACCCAACAAAAGAGAGACATGAGAAATTAAGAGAGCCACAAAGAAGAGGAATAGACATTAACTTGGAAGATGCCACGGCTCCAGCTCATAAATGTTGACATCGGGGATGACCCGGTTGAGCTCCTGCAGCCTCTTGCCCTGGAGCTTCATGCGGAGGTAGAAGGAGACGAGTTCTTCTTCAGTTGGGTAGAAGCGAAAGCCCGGTGGGAGGTCCTCCATGGCTGTCGATTAATCAGTATTGTAGTCGGTGGTGCGCTACTATGGCCTTTTGGGTTGTGGGGTGAATGTGGTATACTCTAATATATGTACAGATAGAGGGAGAGATTTGAAGTCTGAGAGACCAAAGAATTTGCCGAGTGAATGGAGAAAAGTGAGGAGTTTTGGGGATTGAGTAGACTAAGACACTAGCACGCGGTTTTACTTCGAGAAAATGATGGTGAGATGATGGCTTTGGGATTGTCGCACGCTCTAAACATGATCACTCCGTTTTGAACCAGTCAAGCCCCTCCGCTTCTTCCACCCTTTCATCTCTGCGCCCTTCTTACTTTTCTCATCATACTACTCCGTCAAACCCTTTCCCATTACTGTCTCGCCATGCATCATAAAAGAAGAAAACCCAAAAAATAGAAATAAATAACTAAGGGTTCGTTTGGCAACCTGCAGGAAATCCGTTACGGTTTTTTAAAAATAGGCGAGGGTTTTTTCAAGGACAATGTCCATAACATGCATGTCTTTGTTCACATTTTTAACTATCGAAAATTATCTCCCACATCAATAAATAAATTAAGGCACGTCCAAAAAAGTAATGTAAATTATATTTTGATAAATTACATACTTTTCTTTGAACAATATTTCTCAAACCTTGGTCGTATGTTTATGCATGGAAAAAAAAATGTACTTACCGGTACCTTTCCAATTTAAATATGCATTCTTATGTGGAAAGTCAGCAAGCAAAGAGAGAAATAATAAAAACACAAATATGGAAATAAAAATCCTATACTCCTTTCGGAGTTCACAACCCAATCTAGAGAAACAAATTCAACATTCATAAACCAAAAAGATAAAACCATTCATAGTATAATCCCTTTTGGCCATAGGATAAATAAAACACCCTATAAAAAGTAGAGTTAACATACTTTAGATTAGATTTAGTATGTTTTTCCTAATCTAGGGCTCCGGTTGTTGGGATACCCCTAGATCATAGGCACATACTCTTTAAACATCTAACGATGTTAGATCTACATAGTGGACATGATAATAATACTAAAATTATAGACCTAATGCTTAAAAAACTTACCTTTGATCTAAATGTTCTTATATTACAATCTACATGACGAAAAAGATGGTGTGGTCCCGAATACATCACAATCTTCCGCCTAATAACTCTCTTTTAAACATTGGTACATAAGAATGTTGGAATAATCTCTATAGGGATAGAGGCTAGGGTTCTCTTTGTCTGATAGACAAAATGACTAAACTTACAAACCCTAAATCTTAAGGTGGTTTATATAGGCTTTTATCTATGGATTTAAGTCACACGAGCCCATTTTGGGCTTGAGTCACTTAGTCTAACCCACTTGAATCCTAATTAATCGATTAGTCTTGTTGGGTTCTAATTAATTAATAAACTAAATCCAGAAAGACTATTCAAAAACTTTTGTGCAATTATGTGTTTTTACCAAAATGTCATTATGCACACTTATAAATAAGAAACTCATTTATCTTTTAAATGGTGTACCACAAAGGAATTTGAGCTTGACCGAGGATTAATGAGGTCCATAGGAAAATAATGGCTCTTTAAAATCTAATTCTAAAATTAACTCAACATCATATTATAAAAAGTCAACTATACGCCAATATCATATGATATTAAATCGAGATATGAAACTTAGGTTTGTAACCTACTATCCACTATATAGAAACTTCCCAGTAATTGATGTCTATAATTTAGAAAAACAAATACTATCAACTTCTTAAGATTACATTTTTAATCATTGAGTCTTAAATACTTCTATTTTGTAATCAACTAGCGTACTATAGTTTACAAAAAGAATATGCCCAATTCTACTAAAGGATCACAAGCCTTTAGGATCATTTAATGGGAAACACTATTTCAATCACATGAGATATTGTGGTGCCTATCTTATTGACACTTACCTACCTTAACTAATAGTAATATAATCTATAAGGAATATATGACATACTTAGGATCTCACCCATAGGTTAAAGATACTGAAGACCTCAACACTAGCGCAATATTCTTTTAAGGTTAAGAACTCATATAACATAGTAATTTGGTGAATCATGATAACCTAATATTCTGATTAACCTTATGTTCTATCCAATGTACAACTATACACATTAGTGCACTCTATGTATTGAAAAAAAAATTATATATAAAAATTAAGAAAAAAAATACTATGCAAAGGAAAAAATTATAGAAAAATAAGAAATGATAAAATATTTTCCATCATTTTCTTATTCTTTTTAAGCAATCTAAATAAAAAAATTAAACATTATATCTTCCTTGAATTCAATACAAAAACATGATTTATCAATTTAGAATTAGAAAAATATGAAAAATTCATCATTTTTATTGCATAATTATGAAACTTGTTTTGTTTTTAATAAAATTAAAAATTAGAATTAAAATATAAATATATAAAAAATACATTAGATGTTTTTTGAAAATAGTTCTTAAAAGTATTTTGGTTTTAAATGGTAAATTTAAATAACAAATTATACTATCATTATATATAATAATTGTAAGGGTTAAAACCCAAAATTTTGATTTAAAATTTGGGAGCCAGTGATTACAACTAATGTGGGGTTTTCACACCTTAAATGTCTTGATAGAAAAAGGTGAAGTAATTTAAATGTTTTGAATTTTAAAAGCTTTTAACTAAAGGATATTTATGTTATTGTCACACCACCCCACCTACTATTTTCCCTTGAAAATATAACCTACTAACAAAATATTAAGAAGCCGTTTGATTATATTTTTTAAAATAGCTTTCAAAAAACAATTTTTGAGATTAATTTTTAATCATTGTCAAAAGCAAAATTCTATTTAAAAATTCAAATATGTAAAACAACTTTCTTTGCTTTTTCTTCACAAAAATACCTCTCCAAATTATTCTCTATATTTACAAAAAATAAAATAAAATAATTGAATCCATCTTCAATTTGTTTTGTAACTAACCTATTTTCGTAATAAATTTTCAAAAAAACTATTTTGTATTAAAAGTTTATCCCTAAGTGTTAAAAAACTATTTTTTATTCTAAGGTTATGTTTGATTCTTGGAAAATTTGAGGGAAAATAAAAAGAAAAAAAAAAAAAAAAAATTTAAATCAATAAATTATTTTTATAAATTTCTTCAAACTCATTTTACTTATTTCTGTCCGTTATAATAAAATTAAATAATTTTAAAATACATAAATTTCAAACTATTGTTAATTATATTTGAATTTTTTTTTAATATTTTTTTATAGTAAAATTAAATATGATAAAATTATTTTTCCTAACACTTTTTTTCTTAGTATTTTATTGGATCAAACATAGTTTAAACGTCATAAAACCATAAAGATCAATCTTCAAACACCCAAACACGCTCTAAATTGTTTTATAGGATGAGACTACGCGTGATAATGATCTTGCTATAGAGGGTGGACCAGGCATGATAATGACCCAAAAAGAACATCAACTTTGATGAGTCTTGAAAAGGCCTCAAAATATAAAAACTCAAATATACCCTTGTACTTTTCACTTTAAAGTCAAACATATCCCTTACTTTATCTTTTTTCTATTTTATCTTTTTTTTTACTAATTATTTTTTATTATTGTGATAATGACCCATTTGGGAGAATTGTTTTATAGGATGGACTATGCTTGATAATGACCCAAAATCACCAACAACTTTGATAAGTTTTAAAAGGCCTCAAAATATAAAAACTCAAATATATCCTCATAATTTTCACTTTAGAGTAAAAAATGTCCCCTACTTTGTCTTTTCTACATTTTATCTTTTTCTTTTTTAATTAATAATAATAATAATAATAATCTTAAAAATTATTATTTCATTCTCATAATTAAAAAAATAAATTTATTATATTTTTTATTATATACATTTGATAAGAAAATATTACAATAAAAAAATTATTTTTATATTTTTATTAAATAGATTTCATAAATTTTGAATTATTAAACTTTACAATATAATTATTAAGAAAATATTATAATAAAATTTTCTTATAATTATTAAAAAACAAAATTAAGACATGTCTTAATGTATTGTACTTTTAATATATTTATCTTATAAGTTCAATACATAAGTATCCTACCTACAATTTACCTCTTTTTCTTTTCTAATCATCATCATTAATAACCTATCAAATAAGAATAATATTAATACTAATACATATAAATAATATAATAATTAATTATAAATTATTGTTCCTTTAATTATTGTTTTAAAGATATTATAAATAATTTATTTAAAATAATAATAATAATATATAATATAATAAATTTTCAAATTATCATTTCATTTTGATAATTAAAAATATAAAGTTCTTATATTTTTTATTATATAGATTTCATAGATTTAAAAATTTTTAATTTTTCAATAAAACTATTAATAGACTTATAATAACAATAATTTTTATAACGAAAATCATAAACTTAAAAAAAAAAAAAAATCGTCTTCTAAGGTTAATTTACAGTAAAAGGAATTTTAAAGAATATACGGAAGCTATTGACAAGTGTTTGTTTAAAAAAAATTAAAAATTAAATTAAGTTATATCTTAATATATTATATATTTAAAATATTAATGTTGTAAGATCAATGTATTTTAGTCATACCAATAACTTAGATATAATATTAACAAATTAGATTAGATAAACTCAATATTAATGGTATTGATTAAAATAAGAATCAAATTCAAACTATAACAAAAGGAAAATCATAAATAAATAAAATAGAAGAACAATTCAAAATGTCTCCTGATTCAATAGAAAAACCCCCTACAACAGTCAATGCAATTTCTAATAATTTTGTAAGTAGAAAAAATTATTATTCAAAATCCTCTTTTCCTGATGTTCAATTAGAAGAAAGAAATTATCAATTAGCTGCTAGTTACGATGGTAGTAGTTTTTATGAATGGAATATAGATGGAATGAGTGAATATCAAATAATTAATTTACTTCATGAAATGATGATGGCTGCAAATGCTTATAGAATCAAGACTAGTAATTTTGACTTTCATGATGCTGGTGCCTTAGTAATAGGATTTACTGGTTTACTTAAAGGTTGGTGGGATCATTATTTGAGTCAAAATGACAAAGAATACATATCAAATGCAAAAAAGACAATAGTCAAAGAAGAAGGAACATCAGTCCAATCTTATGACGAGGATGCTGTCAATACATTAATATTTGTAATAACAAAACATTTTATAGGAGATCCAATTTATTTTCAAGAAAGAACTTCTGAAATCCTTAATAATCTTAGATGCCCAACACTTTAAGATTTCAAGTGGTATAAAGATATGTTTTTGGTCAAAGTTATGACAAGACATGATTGTGGAAGTCATTATTGGAAAGAAAAATTTATATCTGGTTTACCCACTTTATTTGCAGAAAAGGTTAGACAAAGAATAAGAAATATTCATAATGGTAGAATTCCTTATGAGTCATTAACATATGGAGAACTAATTACTTTTGTCAATAATGAAAGTTTAGCTCTTTATACGGATATCAAATTAAAGAGTCAAATGAAAAAAATAAAAACAAGACAGTAAAAAAGAATTAGGAAAATTTTGTTCATATTATGGTTATGATACAATAGTTGCCCATTCAAAAAGAAAAAATAAACAAAATAAAATAAAAGGTAAAAAACCATACACATAGTCAAAATTTCAAAAGAAGTTTGTAAAATCTACTCCTAATAAATCAAAATCTTCAAATAAAACAACTTTAAAAAAGAAAACACCAACATGTTACAAATGTGGAAAAGTAGGACATTACTCAAGAGATTGTCAATTAGAAAACAAGATCAATTCATTAGAAATAAGTGATAAACTTAAAAATTTAATGATAGGATTAATGATTGATAAAGAAAATGAAGAATCAAGTGAAAATTATGACTCAAAAGAAAATAATCAAATACTGATAACACAAGAAATATCATGTGAAGAGTCAAGTCTAGAAGAAGAATCAGATAATAAAAAAGATTGTGACGGTATTTGTGCATGCTCATATAAATCAATAAATGTGATTTCAAAATATTCAAAACCTTCTTTTAATCTTATTATTCGAAATTATGTGCTTCTCATAAACTCAATATATTTTCAATTTTGGTATGATAAAGACAAAAACATTAGATATTTGTTTTATTCTTCAAAAGAGATACTAAAATTTGAATTTCCTCTACAGATAGAGCAAGAAAGGATTACATTTGGGAAATTTACTCTTCCAGTAATTCCTAAAACTAATCTGTCATTCAGGATTCATAAAGATATAGAAGGAGTAGACAGATCACAAAAATGCATTTTAGACAACCTTTGGAATGCAAAAAGTGATATTCAAAAGTTAGAAGCTTTAAATGCCTTATCTTTTCATTTTAAACAGTTAAATGATAAATTAGAAAGTTTTTCTAACACTTCAAGTTCTGATATACATTGCATCCCAATGGATACGGATCTTGAAAATTTCATTTGCAGGAAAAAAAACAAAAGAATCTAAAGCTACATTTTCAAAATCTTTTCAAAATGAATTTCAAAAGAAATTTCCAAATCAAAATATGAACTCAAAACTTGAAAGGAATTTGATGTTTGTAATGGAAAAGTAGGACGAACATTAGAAAAGTTTGAAATCATGGCATATGAAGCTTTGGTTTTCTTGGATGATGAAGGAAGTTGAGGCCTAACGGGAGTGCCCATTAGGATGGAGAAGGATCCTTACCCTGCAAAAACTCCTGAGTAAGGAAGTCAGGAACAAAAGGATTTCTTTTAATATTTCTTTTTCTAATGATATTTATTTAAAGGAGGTTCATCATGAGAGAAAATAATTGACTCGGACTCTTCTTTAAAAAGAGGAATTTCCAGAACAAAGTTTGACATATTTTTTAGTTGATTTTCTATTTGACTCATTTCTTCATCTAATTTTGAAATATTAAATTTTATGTGATGACTATAAAATGATGCAGATGATGATGTAGTTGATGGTGTAGGTGATGATGCAACTAATGATGCAGTAAAGCTGATTATCTTATGTGATGATTATAAAATGATGCAGATGATGATGCAGTTGATGATGTAGGTGATGGTGTAGAGGAATTTCCGGAACAAAGTTTGACATATTTTTTAGTTGATTTTCTATTTGACTCATTTCTTCATCTAATTTTGAAATATTAAATTTTATGTGATGACTATAAAATGATGCAGATGATGATGCAACTGATGATGTAGGTGATGATGCAGCTAATGATGCAGTAAAGCTGATTATCTTATGTGAAGATCTTTCGAAATCATATGTAGAATTATTTAATGCAGATGTAGAACTATCATGGGACCTAAGAGATCTAGAAGAACTAGTTCTACTTAATTCCCTAATAATATTACTCATTGTCACAGAAAATAATCACAATTTTATCCTTAATCAATTCAAATAATTTCCTGAACAGGGACCACCACAAGCAGATCAACACGGGACTAACACTCCTTCTGCCCTTAAACATTGCTATCACAGGCTGACCAATCCGTTCACAGGAAATTCAACCCGAACTAAGTCAGGACTAAATCTGTGATTAATTACTGTTCTAACTCGTAACACCACTCGGTTCTCAAGCAGAATGTGGCTCTGATACCATTTGCACCCAAGACATACAACAATTCATGCACGCAATAATTAATTATGTCTAATGAACTCCAAGCATAAAAACAGAAATATTTAATGTCTAATTCTGTCTAATTTAGTGCATAAATTTAAACATAAAAACACAGATATTTGAATATGAAAATATTGTTGATTGAAAATATACCTTGATTATAGAGAGTTGTTGAATGCAAGCTTGTTGACAGCAAAGAGATGACTCAAAGTGATGAATACAAAAGACTGGAGAAGGAAAATTACAAGAGAGAAAATTTTAAACTCTCAATTTCTCACTATCTCAAGCTATCAAGCTCTCTTGCCAAGCTCTTTCCAAACTCTGCCTGTTGATGAATTTTGCATCTCTATTTATAGGCGATGATTCGGACTTGAAAAGTAGTTTTGAGTCTTCAATTTTGAAAATTTTTTGAATCCACTTCCACGTGTAGGAACATGAATGAAGTCTGCAGAAATCTTATTCTTCTTGTCTCATTTCTTTCTTTTCTTTTCCATCACGTTGTTTTTGAGTCATTTAGTTACTTTTGAGTCATGGTGCAAGACAAAAAAAAAATACTATTCACTTTTTTTTTTTTTTTTATGTACTTTTCACACTTTCAGACTTTACATACTTTTCTTTTCTTTATTTTTTTCTTTTTTTATTTTTTTTATTAGATAAATACAACGGAACAAATTTACAAAGATACAGATGTACAAAAGATTCTTGAAATCTTTTATCTGGATTGACTCATAGGTCCTCCGTAAAGGATTAACTCAGGGTCAACGTATGAATCATCTGATAAAACTGTGTCTTCAGTTTCTTCATTTTCTTGATCTCCAAACTATTTGAGGGTTTGAATGAGTTATTGACGATATTGCTCTAAATTAGTAGTGGTTGCTAATGAAGCTTGACATTTGCTTTTCAAAGTTAGGAATTCTTCTTGAGTTAGTCCTTGAGAAGAATTACTTGAATCTTTTGAATTTGATGATCCTGGACTTGTTGAAATTAATTGTAAAATCTTCTGTTGACATACAAAATCATGATTGAAT
This sequence comes from Vitis riparia, assembly GCF_004353265.1. Classification (NCBI taxonomy): domain Eukaryota; kingdom Viridiplantae; phylum Streptophyta; class Magnoliopsida; order Vitales; family Vitaceae; genus Vitis; species Vitis riparia. Next base: position 32,029,795 of record NC_048448.1, on the reverse strand, counting down.
TTGTCCCTCTATTTGATGTTGAATTCTCTAGAAAGAGATAATGGAAAAGGATGAGGTTGCTTTTGCTTCTTGATTATATTCCATGAGAGAATCCATGGAATTCTTAATCTCGAACAGAAAGTCAGGAGTCTAAGCTGAGTAATAGACTGAGATGAAGTCTTGCTTTTGTAGAAGTTGAATTTTTCTTGAATTTCAGGAGGAAATATGGAGTCTAGTAGACCAAAGAAAGTCCACCATTTTTTAAACTAAGTAGGAAATTTGGTATTACAATTTCTTGAAAATTGGGTGAACCAAGAATGTTGGTAGCTTTGTAAATAAAACATATTATACCAAGCATCCATATAATCTATGTAATTGTAGCTCATGGGATGAAAAGGTTGACTAAAGGCCTTGCAAGTGAAGGGTTTTTGATTCCAATCAGCAATGGTCATGACTCTGAGAATTTGACATTTGGAAAAAGCAATCCTCTGAGGATTATTTTTATCAGTGTTATGAGTAATTTCAACTGAATCGGTGTCCACCAGGATGAACTCATAAAATTGACGAGTTTTCAAAGGATCATTGGAATTGAAGGTGACTCCTTGAGGAAATATGTAAGGAAGAATTTTATGAATCTCTTCATAATTGAACTCTGGCTCAATGAAAGCAATTTCTAAGGTTTGAGGTTTTTTGACATATTGACTATAAGAAAAAGAAGGAGAAGGAGAATGAGAATGAAAAGGTAAGGTTGAAATAGTGTTAGGGTTGGATTGTCTCTGAACATCAATATTTTTAGGGGGTAAGCTTGAATAAAAATTTTTGAAGGTTGAAGAGGAGGAAAATCTAGACTCAAAACTTGAAAGGAATTTGATGTTTGTAATGGAAAAGTAGGACGAACATTTGAAAAGTTTGAAATCATGGCATATGAAGCTTTGGTTTTCTTGGATGATGAAGGAAGTTGAGGCCTAACGGGAGCGCCCATTAGGATGGAGAAGGATCCTTACCCTGCAAAAACTCCCGAGTAAGGAAGTCAGGAAGGGAATTCAACTCTCCTTTGATAAATTCAATTTCAAAATCAAAATTTGAAAGTAATTGCCATCTTGCAAAAATTTGTTTTGAAACTAAATTTTTAACATCTTTTTGTAAAATATCTTTTGCAGCTTTGCAATCATTTTTTAAAAGAAATTTTTTATTTATTAGATCACTTTGAAATTTTGGAATACACAAAACTATAGATAAAACCTCTTTTTTGACAGTTTAATAATTTATTTGAGCGCCCAACCAGATCCCTGAATGATATCTAACTATATGTACTTGATTATTGTATTCTTGTTTTAATATGCCTCCATAACCTAAATTAGATGCATCTGATTCTACAATGAGCAATGCATTTGGATGAGGGATGCTAATGCATGGTAAACATTTGACTTTTTGTTTAATTTCTTTGACCAAATTAGTATAATGCTCAGTCCATGTAGGTGCATTTTTCCTTAGTCTTTTGTATAATGGTTCACAAATGATTCTCAAATCTTTGAAGTAATAAAAAACATAATTTAAACAGCCTAAAAATCTTTACAATTGTTTTTTGTCTTTTATCTCATTAGGGAATTTGTTAGCAAATTATATTGATCTTTGAATAGGTTTGGTTTTTCATTGAAAAATTTCATGTCCTAAAAATCTAATCTTTGTTTGAAATAATTTCATTTTTGAAGTAGAACAAGCCATTCCATTTGCTTTAATGACATTAATTTTTTTTTTAAATGAATAAAATGTTTTTCTAATGAATCAGAAAATACTAAAACATCATCAATGTATACAATTATAAATTGAAAATGAGGATTGAAAATATCATTCATAATATTTTGAAATTCAGAAGGGGCATTTTTGATACCAAAAGGCATGACATTTCATTCATAATGACCAAAAGGGACAGTAAAAGCAGTTTTGTATCTATCTTCTTCTTTAATTTGAACTTGCCAGAATCCAGATTTCATATCAAATTTTGAATAAATTATAGAACTATGTAGTCTTTTGAGTAAATCTTGCTTATTAGGAATATGGTATCTTATCCATTGTAATACTTTATTTAAAGGTTTATAATTAATGACTAATCTTAGTGCTCTTTGTTCTATCTCAGCAGCATTTTGTACATATAAAATGGCACAACTCCAATGAGATTTTGAGGGTCTGATTAATTTCTTTTTTAATAATGAATCAATTTCTTGTTTACAATATTCTAAAAGTTTTTCATCCATTTGAATAGGTCTAGCCTTAGTAGGAATTTTAGATTCATCAAACTTTTGAATGTAAGGCAGACTTATCTCATGTTTCTTCCTGGATCAAAAAGCATTTGGAAGATCAGAACAAATTTCCTTTTGAAAAAGATCTTGAATTTCTTTTGAACCTTTTCTTCTACAATTTGTTCTTTTTTTTTTTTTTTTTTTTTTTTTTTTTTTTTATATTGAATTTCTTTTGATAGATAATTTATATGGGCTTATTTTCTTTGAATTAAATTTATTCTTTTATTTATTGAACCACTTTGGACTTGATGTATTTCTTTTTTAGTTGATGGATATATAAAAGGAAAAAATATGGTGTTTCCTAATATTGTTGTTTTGACGCCTTCATCATTTACTTGAAAAGGGTAAAATAATGTAATAAAAGGAGTTCCTAAAATTAAAGGTTCAGTCATATTTTTTACTAATATAAATTGAGTTCTAAAATAATAATTATTTTGACATATATGAACATTTTTAAGTTTAAACTCTATTTTTAATTGTCTTTTATTCGCAGCAAAAAGTTCTTGTCCGGTTTGTTCATAATATTTAATAGGAATTAATCCTTCTTGAATACAATTCATATCAGTTCCTGAGTCTATTAATGCTACTCACTATCTCAAGCTATCAAGCTCTCTTACCAAGCTCTTTCCAAACTAAATGGAAATAGTAGTATTAATAGACTCAGGAGCTGATATGAATTGTATTCAAGAAGGATTAATTCCTGTTAAATATTATGAACAAACCGGACAATAACTTTTTGCTGCAAATAAAGGAAAATTAGAAATAGAATTTAAACTTCAAAATGTTCATATATGTCAAAATAATTATTGTTTTAGAACTCAATTTATATTAGTACAAAATATGACTAAACCTTTAATCTTAGGAACTCCTTTTATTACATTACTTTACCCTTTTCAAGTAAATGATGAAGGTGTCAAAACTACAATATTAGGAAACACCATATTTTTCCCTTTTATATATCCATTAACTAAAAAAGAAATACATAAAGTCCAAAGTGATTCAATAAATAAAAGAATAAATTTAATTCAAAGAAAACAAGCTCATATAAATTATCTATCAAAATAAATTCAATATAAAAAGATAGAAGAATAACTTGTAGAAGAAAAGGTTCAAAAGAGAATAAAAGAAATTCAAGATCTTTTTCAAAAAGAAATTTGTTCTGATCTTCCAAATGTTTTTTGGTCTAGAAAGAAACATGAGATAAGTCTACCTTACATTCAAAATTTTGATGAATCTAAAATTCCTACTAAGGCTAGACCTGTTCAAATGAATGAAAAACTTTTAGAATATTGTAAACAAGAAATTGATTCATTATTAAAGAAGAAATTAATCAAACCCTCAAAATCTCCTTGGAGTTGTGCCGCTTTTTATGTACAAAATACTGTTGAGATAGAAAGAGGAGCACCAAGATTAGTCATTAATTATAAACCTTTAAATAAAGTATTACAATGGATAAGATACCCTATTCCTAATAAGCAAGATTTACTCAAAAGACTACATAGTTTTGTAATTTATTCAAAATTTGATATGAAATCTGGATTCTGGTAAGTTCAAATTAAAGAAGAAGATAGATATAAAACTGTTTTTACTGTCCCTTTTGGTGATTATGAATGGAATGTCATGTCTCAAAAATGCCCCTTCTGAATTTCAAAATATTATGAATGATATTTTCAATAAACAATATTTTCATATTCAAATATTTGTGTTTTTATGTTTAAATTTATGCAATAAATTAGATAAAATTAGAGATTAAATATTTTTGTTTTTATGCTTGGAGTTCATTAGACATAATTAATTATTACATGCATGAACTGTTGTATGTCCGAGGTGTAAATGGTATCAGAGTCACGTTCTGCTTGAGAATCGAGTGGTGTTACGAGTTGAACAGTAATTAATTACAGATTTAGTCATGACTTAGTTCGGGTTGAATTTCCTATGAACAGATTGATCAGCCTGTGATAGCGGTGTTTAAGAGCAGAAGAAGCGTAAGTCCCATGTTGATCCGCTTGTGGTGGTCCTTGTTCAGAAAATTATCTGAATTGATTAAGGATAAAATTGTGATTATTTTCTATGACAATGAGTAATATTATTAGGGAATTAAGTAGAACTAGTTCTTCCAGATCTCTTAGGTCCCATGATAGTTCTGTATCTGCATTAAATAATTCTGCATATGATTTAGAAAGATCTTCATATAAGATAATCAGCTTTACTGCATCATTAGCTGCATCATCACCTACATCATCACCTACATCATCATCTGCATCATTTTATAGTCATCACATAAAATTTAATATTTCAAAATTAGATGAAGAAATGAGTCAAATAGAAAATCAACTAAAAAATATGTTAAACTTTGTTCCGGAAATTCCCTTGACTCTTCTTTTGATTCTTTACTTGACTCTTCTGGATTTAAGTTTTGTTGCTCTAATAATTTTTTATTATGTGGAGAATTTTCTATTGCTTTTCTTGAAGTTAATGTTGCAATTCTTTTAAGGGGTTTCCTATATTTGAAAAACCAAAGGAAAAAAGGAATAGTCATCCTAACTTGTTGTATGTATTTTTCATATTGTTTTCTTAAAGCATTTCTAACTTGAGGAGGAAGTTGTTGAAAATAATTATTATTTCTTTTATTTCTTCTTCCAAGTCTTTAATAGTTATTGGCATTTGAGTCTTTTTGAATCTATTATAAATTTCATCCATCGAATATTGTGTAGGTTTAATTTGAATTTTATTTGAATCTTCAGTGAGAATTAAATTTTTAAATTTTTTTAAATAGTTTCTTTGTGTTTCTTCATCTTGAATTTTATCTACAACATCAAAAAATATTTGCTTATCTATTTTGAAGATATTACATTTATTGTTTTTATTTTTTTCTTTATTTTCTATTTTTTGTATTTCATTAATTTCTTTTATTATTTTTTCTTGATATATCACATGGTCAACACGACCAAACGTGCTACAGTGCCTGGAAAAAGGCCTTTTTTTTTGCTGTTGAGGGGATTCGAACCCCAAACCTAACCTACTTACTGTCCGAGAAAACTTGCTCTTGTTATATAATATACACTAAACATATATATAGTTAAACTCATTATATAAAGAAAATATTAAAAGAATATTTTAAAGAGCAAATTAATTATAATTATTTTTTAATTAAATGCAACATTTTCTTTTAATTGATTACCAAAAATATAAAAATTATGTAATTTTCTTCATAGTGTTTTTAATATCATTAATAATTAATTAAATATTAAAAAATGGTACATATATCATATTATATTGTTTAATACAATTAAATTAAATGGATCATAATTTTAATATTAATATATATTTAAAATTAGACATATTATAATCAAATATCATAATATTAGATGTAATTTAATAATAAATGTACATTTATAAAATTCATATTTTTATCGATGCATATGATATTATTATCAAATATGATAAATCATATTATTTAATAAAACAACATTAAAATATCATTATACTTCTAATTACATTTTTATGAAGTTTTTCTTATATTTTTTTTTTATATATAAATTTTGATCAATTTTAGGTTTATCGATATTTTTTCCCAAAATATCCGTTGATATATCTTCGACATATTCGTAAAATCGAAGTACCGATATATCCATGATTACCGATATTTACATCCTTGGATGTTTTAAAGTCATAAGAGACTTTAGGCTTAGATTGGACAAACAATATTTATATGAGAAAGAACGAGTTTTAAAAACTAGACTGGACTAGTCCAATCAACGACCTTTCCAATAACCAAACGAACGAACAATTAGATTGTCAAACTAATTGCCCAAGCCCGAACCAAGGACTTGTGGTTCACAAAATGAGTAGGAAACCACTGTGGTGGACAACACTTTTGACATGAAAAAATGTAATTTTTATATATTAATGTTTTTTTTTTCAAAATTTTATCGTATAAAATATTTATATTTACTTAGAAGTAAGACAATAATGTGGCTTTATCAAAATCTAACCATTAATCTAATACTTATTTAGTGATTTATTATATGAAATATAAGTTTTCAGTAGAAGAGTTCTTATTATTATTATTATTATTATTATTATTATTAACTATCTCATATTTAGTTATTTGAAAAAAAGGGAAAAAAAATTGAGGTCTTGATTTGATATGAAATTTTTGTCTCCACTTTTAAAAGTACATAGAAAAATCTAAATCTTTATATGAAAGTACAAAGAATGAGATATAAATAAAATCAAGTTGTAAGACAATGAGATCTAAAGGTAATGACAAAATTTATAAAAAATTATTGAATTCTTTAAAATAGTTTTAAGGGTTTTTGCTACAAAATGATTATAATTATTGAAATTTTCTAATGATTCTTCTTCTATTTCTAATTCTTTTAATTTTTTTATAAATATTCTTGATAATTTTTTTTAATATAAAATCTATTTTTTTTTAAGTGTTCTTAGTATTATGGTTGTTTAATTTGATATATTTTCATAATTAATATTTAAAATTATTTAATTTTTTAACACTAATAATAAATACCATTAATTACCTTTCAATTTATAATTATAAATGATTATTATAATATAATATTTTTCTCAATGCCCCCCCCCCCCCCCCCCCCCCCCCAGAAGTCTTTAGCTCTACCACTATATTTACCTATATATATATATCATTTTTGGTTGCATCGATCATTTTCCTTTTGTGGGTGTAATTATTTGAACAAAATTTAAATTCATTTTCATTCATTATGAAATCATTTGATATTATATTTTTTATAGGTAAATCATATACGAATCTATTGTTCTTATGATATGTTTTTGTAATAGAAAAATGTTGAAGACAGAAATAGATGTAAAGTATGTTGGGAATGGAGTTGTAATTGTACCGTTGGATGTGTTTGTTAATTCTACATTTGAACAATTATTAGCTATGATATACTTGAGGATTAATATTGACAAACAACATTTTCAATTAGTGCTCAACTGTAGGTATCATTTGAAAAGGGAAAATAGGTTCCAATCTTGTCCAATATGGGATGATAATAGATAATTCTAAATGTTGAAATTGGTTAACACATTTGAAATGGACGAAATTGAATTGCATATTGAACAAGTGTCGGTAAAGCCATGAGTGAATCCATTCTTGGGTAACTTCACACATTTATTCACGAGGCAATGGAAAATGAACAAGGAAGATATGTGTTTGTGGATGGGGATGGTTGTGATGTGTCAAATAACCCAGATCTTAAGGACCAAGTAAAGTTTTCTCTCGTTTCAATATCACTCAACACCTCTTCCATAGTTTGAAAATGTTGAACACATTGATAATGTTGTTTCTAGTGATTGAACTTCATAAAGAAACACTAATATTGAAAACTTTGGTGGACAGTTCATAGTTGACTAAGTTTTTAATTCAAAAGGAGATTTACAACATGTTGCAAAGATGTACTGTATTAATGCACACCAAGAGTACATTATTGTTTCATCGACTAAAAAGTTTTCAGTCTACAAAAAGGCTAAGGAGTCTTGATGTTCATGAAAACTTTGTGCTATGGTTGTGAAAGTACATCTTTATTTGTAATAAACAAATACAATGGTCCACATAAATGTGACAATCTTTACTTGAATTAGGATCATCAACAATTAGACTCCAACTTGATTGCTACTCATATGCAAGGAATGATTAAGGCATAATTCACATTCTCAATGGCTATTATTCAAGCAAGTATTGTGGAGAAATTTGGATACCAAATAGCATATAAGAAAACATCCAAAGTAAAGCTTAAAACACTTACTAACTTATTTGTTGAATTTTTTAAGTCATACATAGAGTTGTCATGTTTTTTCATTACGTTAGAATAGACAAATCTAGGATGTGTTGTAATTTCGAAAACATTAAATGAAGAGATATTTCAATTAGTTTTTTGGGCATTTCATGTATCCACTGAAGGCTTCCAGCATTGTTGTCTCGTACTTAATATTGATGGTACACATTTGTATAGGAAGTATAAAGATACTTTAATGATTATTATGGGTTGTGATGGAAATAATCAATTATTCTACTGACTTTTGCCTCAATAGAGGATGAGAATATTGATAGTTGGGGATAATTTTTGACATGTATTAGAACTGGAATAACTCCAAGAAGGGGACTTTGTGTTATATCAGATTGACATCCAAATATTATGGCTCCAATGAGCGATGTTCATCTAGATTAGTTTGAGTCATTTGCATATCATAGGGTTTGTATGTGTTATCTTGCAAGCAATTTTATGACCCGATTCAAGGATAAAATATTAAAAAATATGGTGTGCAAAGTAGCCTTAGAAACCAAGATCGAAAAATTTAATAAACATATTGAGACAAGTGGGAGAATTAATTTAGAAGAACAAAAATGGTTGGAGGCAATGTCTTTTGAGAAATGAGTGTTTTCCCATGACGGAGATCAAAGATATGACATCATGACTACAAAATGTTGGAGGTGTTTAATAGTGTGCTTAAAGGGGCTCGTAGCTTACTCGTAACTGCCTTGGTTCAGTTGACATTTTTTCAAGTGAATGGTTATTTTGTTGTGAGAAAGGAACAAGGTGCTAATCAACTAGCTTCAGGTGGGGAATACACTACATATGTTAAGGTAGGATCTCATGAGATTGTTTTATACGATTACATCTAAGGACAATTACATGTACAAACTAGTAGGGGTACTAAGAGTAGCTCAAGTGGTGGTTGAACATATCACATCAACTTACATGAGTATGCATACACATGTGGTAAAACACTCATATATGGATTCCCATGTAGCCATATTCTAATATCATGTCATTTTCGTTTAGTTGATTTTAGACTACTTGTTCAACACTACTATCATATACGGTCATACTATAATACTTGGGCACTCTTGCTTCATCTCATCTTCAATGTGTATGAGTGGCCTCCTTATGATAGTTCAATTGTCTAATCTTCTGAGTCGATGAAATGTGTATCTAGTAGATGACTTAAAATCAAGCTATTTGCATAATAAAATGGTCATTAAGGAGGTTAAGACTTTTATTATATGTGGGTTGTGCAAACAAAGTGGCCACAATCGTCGGTCTTATCAAAATAGGAATGGAGTTGCTAATACCATGTGATGTGTGTATGTAATTTTCATTGATATTATGATGTTGAAAGTTACTATGATACCATTTTTACATAATTACTAGGTTTGATTGTTGATGATTTAATTATAAATATTGATGTAATTTGCATAATTGGATTATTTGCATTTGAGATAATGTCCATAGAGGAAAAATTCTATCAAAATTTTCAATTTTTCTATTATAAATATTAACAATATGGTACATTGTATTTCTATCTCTAATTTTAAATTGGACTAGTATGAATTGTTTATTGATCATAAATGAATTGAGATACTTAAATTTATTAAATTGATACATGTTGGTTTTGTTAATGATTTGATTATTAATATGAATGTAATTTGCATCATCATGTTATTTCTATTTGGGATAATGTCCATGAAAAACCATGAAGTATTGTTTATTAAATTTCTATCTATAATTTTTTTAATATTTATCTTCACAATTCTATTATACATATGAAGTATAGAGGACATACTTCTGAGCCATATCCATTAGATAGGTCTATTTTGGTTCTATAGAATAGACATGGGTTCCATTTAGTTGAGACTAGCTAGGTATGTACATGGAAGCATGCAATATCTCTTTAAAAATGACAAAAATTAAAGTTTATTATCTAGTTGGTTTATTTGTGTTTTGTAGTTTACTTTGGTTTTGACTTGTCGGCAACATATATCTAAGTTTATATGGGAATAGGAGATGGATCTTCGCATTTGCCTTTATGTTATTTGGTCTGTATTTTATAGTGTGTATCGTATTGGACATGTCACACTATATTAGGGATTGATCACAAGTCTTGTTGAGAGACGGTATCTTAAGACACATTTCACTTACATGTTAGGGAGATGATTATTACTTTACAAGATGTTATTGTCATCTTAAGACTTTGTATTCATGGGCCTCCTATCACTAACATATGTGACTTAGATTTGTCACTATTATGTTATGAGCGTTTAGATGTGACCTCACTTGTATATGAGATTAAAGGGTTAGTGATATCAACATGATGGCTATGTCATTAGTTCTCCCATCCATCGGTAGATGTAGATAGTGTCACATTAGAGCAATATGCACGAGCTTTCATACTAGTACTATTAGGTTCAACAAGAAGGATACACATGTCCATATGGTGTTATCTCCCATTGCTTAAAGACTTGATTGAAACATTTATGTATAGTTGGGACAACGTAACCCTAACACACCTATATAAGGGGTTGTGTTGAGTGAGTTTGCATGGTGCAACCAATATTGTTGGATATGTCATACTATTATAGGTATAACTAATTGTTCATATTAGATAACAATTTTTAGTTAGTTTAAGGTTATAATTTTTGTAACACTTTTAATGTTGTATTTTATCTAATTGTGGTCTTAGGAGAGGCTCACATTGGTTGACTCGATTTTGGTTGACTACCAACCCCTCCAACAACTCATCATTTAGATCATGATGTGACTGATGATTTACCAATTGAGGACTAAGGATTACAAGATAAGGCATTATTAGATGAGGCTTTGCCAACTAATCCGTTATCCTAAGCTCATAACCCATCATGTGTGTTGACATTTTATCAAGACCAATTAGACACACAGACTCATGACCTAGTACATATAAGGTGTAATGTGTTATTGTTAACCATATAAGCATTAACATTATTAATGTAAAATGTTGATTCTTACATGTTTTATGGAAATCTTACATGGGAGACTTAGTTGCCTATCTTCCAGTGATATCTCTAGTAGATCAAAAGATTTAGTGGATGAGGTCACCTTTTATTTGCTTTGACATTGTTGAGAAGCATTGGTCAAAGTGAGTATTACGACTATTTGGCCTCCAACAAGGGATACCCCCATATTGTTTGATAGAGTAGGACTTACATTCTGTGGATAAGCGAGAACAATCTATATACAATTAAGGGGCATTCCATGCACAGTATATTAACTTATGGGCTAGTCGCCACCACCTATGACGGGTACTATGGAGTTTCATGATCTATACATGAATTGCTACTAATATTTTGCACATTATTGGAAAGGAACATAGCATATGTTCAGTCTATGAGTCATCTACATCATTATGCCCATCCATCAGACCACCTATGTCGACTACTACTATTAAGATGTAGTTTGTTAGAGATTGAGGGAGAGGTAGTAAGTGAGATGGTGGGTGAGCTGGTCGATAATCTTGACCATCTATGCATCCACCTAAGACCATGTTAGCACCATCCGTAACATCTACCCCATTTACACCTGAGGCTTCCACATTTCCTCTTTCACCTAGAACATGTCGTATTAGAGACCACCTCACCATTTACCACCCTACCGTCACCTCTATTTCCTCATGTAAAAGCCATTATATATGATATCACTACACAAAAGACCGCCCTACCATCTACTAATTTACCATCACATATATCTTCTCTCGTAGAGACCACTACACCACATAACACCTTACCATCATCACCTATATCTCATTTCTTAGAGACTATCAAATGTTATTGCACCGAAGACCACTACGCCAGATGTCATTCTACCATTTCCTATATTTCAAGATGAAATCATGTTTGTTTGTATTTTAAACTTTTCAAAACATATGAAAAAAAAAAATCTTCATGATCTTTAAGTGATTAATAATAATTCTACATTTAGCATCCAAACTATCGAAAAACTCTATTATTTTGTGTTAAAATTTAAATAACAATAAAATATATATAATTAAAATCAAACTAATTTAAAAAAAAAAGAACAAAATAAAAAGTAAAGAGTGTATAAGGAAAATATTAATTTTCAACTCAACATGAATTGATATATATTTTATTTATCTTATTTTCTTGTAGATTTTTTCCATATCTAATCCTTTCATTAATTATTTTTTAAAATTGAGATCTTTATAAATTTCAATTATTTTTTCCGTAAGTTCTTCTTTGATTAAAAAAATGCAATTAAAATTAAACTTTCTTTTAAGGAAATCTTCATTAGGCTTAAAACTCATCATTTTTTATACTTATCTTCCTTTTTTTCATATTGTTTTAATTTTTTACGAAATTCTTATCTAAATATCATTTGCTTAAATAATGTTTAAGACTTAATTCATTCATTCTTTTTTTTTTATGTTAATACTTTTATTATTTTTCTTTGAATATTAAAAATTTTTTATTTTTATAATTTATTTTATATTTGATATTCTCAAAGGAAATCCATATTTTATTTTATATTTTGTTTTAATGAAAATAGAAAAAAAAAAGTAATTTTTTACAAGAGACGTTGAATTGATATAATCAAAATATAGAATTATCATCAACCACTCAAGGATCAACCGTTGATTTTTCGACTTGAGGTGATCCATATCGTCAAAATTGTCACTTTCAAAAAAAAAAAAAAAAGAAAAAAGAAAAGAGTAATTCATGATGATTCTAACAAAATCACAAGTACAAACTTCACCAGAGGTAAGGAAAGGCAAGCCAAAGTGTGAAATATGCCCAGAAAAGCATGCATCAATGCAAGTTGACAATGTTGAGTGACCAACCAACCTAAAAAAAATCATCCACAATTGATAGCCTTCCAATTTATGTAACGGCTTAAACTATTAGGATATGGGCTTAACACCCTTCCTCGCCCCTGGCTTAATACCCACACATGGAGAGACACAACAATAGCTAAACCAAAAATCATAGCAAGATGGTATAGGGGTGGTTGGTTGTTTGGATGTTGAACTCAACAATTTTAACCCTGAATCATCAGAGTTGAACAACTTTCTTAGTATGATCTTATTTCTATGGCATGAGAAAATGGAACACATAAAAGAAGGAAATATTGATCACAAATATGTAAGAACGGCTCTAGCGAAGTAGATTAAGACAAGACAAATAGAAAGTAGAGTCGGTCACTTCATGATACAACAAAGATTGTTATTGATCCAGTAGTATTTTGATATATAAACAGCTGGGTTTTATGAACTACAAGTTCCCAAATATTTGGAGTGAGGGAGCTTGTTCAGTAGCAAGCTAAAGAAAATATTAGTGTACAACACTTTACAACTATAACCACACCCAGAGAGAACTTCAGAGTGAAGTTTTTGCCTAGATGAATTGGATAAGTTTCTTGATGATTCTACAGTTATGGCGCTGTTCTGATCAGCCAACATTTACACATTGTAGAAGAATTCAACATAAAAATAGTTGAATATACGAGTACCTTGCAACGTGCATGCATCTTCGAGAGGACAGCCGAATACCTTGATTAACCTCTGATTGAGACCTTTTGTTACAATGAATATACTAAATTTCCGGGACGTACTCTTGGGCATCTTCATGTTATTCTCTAGCTAAGCATGTGCATTTTTTTTGATGCTCGGACAGTTCCTGTCATGTTTTTTGTGTTTCGGCTATGTGAAAACCTGCCTTTCTATCAACACTAAGTACATATTGAATCACTGGCAAATGACACTGCAGTGTCCTTGACTTTCTAACATTGACACCTTTATCATCAATTTAATTTCTTTTGGATCAGAGACAGAAAGAAATGGAAATACGAAATCTGCCAATGATGAACAGTTATAGAATATCAGATTCCAAATTTCCATTTCTTGTCTTCAGAGTAACATAAATGTATAATTATTCAGGATAAGTTCAATGTGGGTACCTGAATTTTTTGTTGTAGAAACTTGACATACTCTACTGCCTCTTCTAGCATATCTGCAGTGTTTGTTTGCTGTATGTAAAATGGTGAAATTGCCGTGTCAATTTTATGAAAGTTTACGGGGCATATTTATAAATTAACAAAAATGTAATGCGAAACAAGTGAATCCAAAGAAATTAAATCCCAACAAATTATATCATTTGAAAAAATTTCATCCAGAATATCAATTTATGTGAAAATTAAAAACCGTTAATGAATTAAAAAGGCCAGAGGACTAAACTATCACAAAATAAAATTCAACTTTTCATTCAATACAACAGGAGTAGCCCACAAGCTGTTGGAGAAACTAAACAAATTTTTATTTACACCAAAGAAATAAAATGCCATATGCGTCTGCATGCTGAAACATGAACAAACCCTGTAAAGACAATCTCTTAAGGGGGTGATGTAGTGGTCACATGAAAAGAAGGACAACGAAGAATACCATCTTCAACCTTATAATTGTGAACCTTGAATCTACATAGAACATATGGAAGATTTATCACCACTGGATAAATTGATTTCTGAACGAGTCCCACTGATAGGCATTATAAAATCCTTAATAAGTAGCGACTTCCAAAAAGTCCATCATACCAAATACATTCACCTATAAAAATAAATTCTACTTCAAAAACTGCTAAATCCTGGAAGTAGAGAAAATAAAAGAGACCTTTCAAAAAATGAAAAATAAAATAAAACAGGAAGAAAATTTCCAATGCCACACATAACTCACTGGTCTTCCATTAGTCCTCTGAACCAAACCTGTCACTGAGTTTACCTCAATATAAGTTCTCCCATTCCTAACAACTAGGAGATTTATAACATTTCAACTGGTTTGATTACCTAACAAATTCATCTTTGTTTAGTCAGGCAACTCTATTCATCTTCAAATGATCACTAAGAGCCAACAGATGCCTAAAAACAATGGATTGAGTCCTATAAATGCCGATAAAATCATAATGATATGGCATGTTGTTATTGGACATCAATGGTGAATCATTGCCTTGATCTTGAAATTGTGAGTAATAGTCTCACCTAATTAGTCCACAGGATTCACCTTCCTTGAGTATAAATTATCCATAAAGTGATCTAGGACTTCATACCATACAACTTGCAATCTGTGATACAATGATCAATTAACTTTTCTATTCAGTAAATTAGCATCCATATCAGATACTTGAGAGTCAAAACCTAGCTCGATATCCTTAACCTTCAAATATGCATATACATAGTTTATTTGACTGTGAAGAGATGCATAATCTTTAAGACAAAGATCTCAAGCTCTATCAACAATCTTAGGCATGCTGCTTTTAGAGACCCTCCATAGTGAAGGGCTTCCTCCAACCATACATTTGCTGCTCACATATTCTGCACAAATAATTCAGTTTTGCATTGAAAAGTCTACCATAACCATCATTACATTGCCATAAAAACTAGCCACTGAATAGGGTAAACCCTTGTTTAGACACCAATTTTCATAGTGGCAGCATGATAGGAAGGGAAAAGAGCATTGTCCATCTTCAACCTTGGGAATAAAATTCTTGATTCAACAAAGCAAGGAAAAATCTAAGGCAAGAAAATCAAATCTCTTAATTTAATCAATTAGCATGCTCCAATTTTCCATATTGACCATTTATGGGTTCTATATAAAACGTCAATAAAGTAGTAATTGTCTAAAAACATATAATATGTTAACCTACAAAAGCTCAAGTACTACTCTTTATTTTAAAGTTCCAAATAATTAAGAAAAACAAAAATGATTGGAAAGTGAGAGAATAATCATGCATCAAAGTTTTCTGTTGATCCAAATAATCTAGTGTAATCTGTCCTGCATCAATTTGACACACTTCAAAGCACTATTGTCTAGGGACTTAAAAGTTTTGGTTTTCTCAACTAGAAAATATTCTTCTCTGAATTGACATGTTCATCATAAACCTTGATTGAAAACAATGTGCAATCCATGACCCAATTATTTATTTTTACATTCATTGACCTCAAATATTGAAGTCAATTCATTTTGATTTCCCAAATTATTCACTATTTTGCTTAAATATCATAGATGGCACTTGGGTTGGCCCAATGTTTCTTACCAAATACACATAACCCAGCTAAGAAACTTCAATTAGAACCACCCTAAATCCTATGTCCATGGTGAAACCATTTCCTTTTGTCTAACAAAGGATATTTTACTGTGATAAAGAGAACACAGAGAGGGCAGGGGCTTATCTCTCGAAATAAACCATAGGAGAAACCTAAAGAAAAGGTGTTCCCAAGGGCTAACTAGGAAAAGTAGAAAAACAATTGTTCATTGAAACATGTATGCTGCCAATTCTCACCAGAGTAAAACCTTCGCATTCTCCAAGCAACTCCTTTCGTCTTGTTGGACAATTTTCTTTGGAAATTTAAAAGCAATCCTTTCATTGGTAAGCTTGTTTGCACTAACCAACTTTTTGACTACTGAAAAAATTTGCCAAAAATTCTTATTTTCAAAAATTGCTAACTTGAATTGTTAGATCCTACTTTTTCACATTTTCCTTCTCAAGAAAGATTAGTCCTGGTTTTATTATGAGTTAATTTATTGTTTTACATGATGAAATTGGAGAAGAAAAGGAAGCTTCCCTAAAATTAAATTTTCTGTTCTCTTCACTATCATTGGACAAATGTCTGCATGAGCACACTATCCATTCATAGATCATGCCACAATTAGTGCATCCAGTCCAGACGTAGCTTTGCTGGTCCTAACTCATCTAGGTCAGGACAAATCTACTTACTAGCATTATGGGTTGCTTGAACAGTCTCAAAATCATCAAGTTATTCTCTATAAGAACTAGACCATTATTCTCCTACTATGTGTCCTAATTCTCCAATGGATTATGAATTACTTTTGTTGTCAACTTCATCTGTTAGTAATTTTTTGAGATGTCATATACTTCTGATGGCCACGTAAATCTGGTAATTGTTAGGAGGTCTTAGTTTTGGTTGATTAACAATCTTCAAGAATATGCCCAAGCTAGCTCAAAAAGATAGGGATAATATCCAGCTACAGAGACTATGTTCTTGGTCCCCAAAAACACCCAAGGCCCCCCTATTTGGATTACATGTGCAGCCCTCCAGCCTCTTGTCTCATCAATTACAAAGTAATGGTGGACATTCCCCATGATATTTGATCAACATTTACTTAATTTCTGCCATCATTTAGAAGTAGTTAAAACTTTCATAACCTAATGCGATGTCAGAATTTAAATCTCACAGGAGTTCAAATCTCAAAGACTTTTGAAAGTCCTACTGCATTTAAATCTTGCAGAGGTAGCACTGTTACAAATTGACTTTTATCTTCCCATGTTCCATGTTGTGAACGCAAAGGAAAAATAGCCAAGGAAATTAAGGATACCATGGGGCCACCTTGCTAGGACCCTCCATGAGCTCCTCAGTAATCTTTGATTTCCATCAAGTATCTGTCATATTTTGTTTTGTGGGTCCTGCTCATAAAGATTCAACTACAAGCTAATTATGAGTGGTCCACATGTGCCATCAAAATGTCATTTTATCATCTTTCAAATTCAGCAACCAACATTACTGCTAAGCTTTGACCAGTGCCAATGACAAAATCCTAACAGCTACAGAATACAAATTAAAGCCATTCAACCACCTTGGGGTCTGCAACATGATAACACAGCACATTTCTGTACAAAACTGTCTATAGGATTGGTTTCCTTTCAACCAACAAGCAACAACATTGCAATACTGAAATAGGGAAAAGATTTGAAAACATTATTTTGCTCACAATTCATAAGCTAAAACCCACCGAGTCAGAAAATTCCCAACCTTAGTCATATTCAAGAACAAAAATATATGGAAATTCAGTGAAAATTATTTAGTTGAAATGACTGACCTTATCCATATTGGGCACAAGTTCCTGAAGTTTCCTTATTCTGTCACTGATTCGGGTCCTCCGAACCTATAAAAAAATTAGGTATTTGCCAAATCAAACACAAACACAAACAAATAGCTAGTTACCATAGGAAAAATAGGGAACTACTAATAATACTCTTTCTGCAATGCTGCGAGGATGTGTAGCACAACCCCGCTTGGCCCGAACCCTGCAGGGTACTGAATCCTCTAAAAGCTTTTCCATGTCCACATCCAGTAAGCTTGCCACGCTACCGGTTAATCGAGAACTCTGCTCCCCTTTCTGCAGTCCAGGTAAAGAATTGAGATCGATTCGCTAAACATTAGTCCTCTGTTTGGTTTATGAGAAAATGTAGGAAATGAAAATTTACAACATTACGTTTCTATTTCAGAAACAAAAACATTGAATGGATGTAAGAGGCGGGTTTAGGGAAACTCTCGAATATAAAATAAAATAAAATAATAATATCTTTGTTATTTCTATTTTCGGAAACTTCCCGTTTTAGAAATAAAACGTTTTTCAAAAATCAGTTTTTAAACCCCAAATGGAGCATATCCTTGATTTCTTTCCTTGTTTTTCCCACGTTTTCTCATCATACAAACAGAGAATGCCCCAAAACTCAAAGCAAAATCACTTCAAAACCCATATAAACGGAAATTTCCCCTTTCGGAAGCAGAAAACTTTTTCCGAAAATCAGTTTTTCAACCCCAAATCAACCACACCTGATATCTTCCAACGTTTTGTCAGTAACCAAACAGAAGATAAACCAAAACCCTAACAAAACCAGGTCAAATTACCGACTGAGATGAAAATTTCCTAGACGAACTTCGCGATTCCAACTCCCTCGCCCGCTTCCCTGTTGGAGAGCCATCCACTGCCGGCGACGCCGCGTAGTCGAACCCTGCTGGAATCCCAAAGCTCGAAAAATAGCCCTCCGACGAATTGATCTGGGAGAGGAACTCCGTCGGCAAGCTGCTCTGCCGGAGAAACCCTTGCGCACCGGCGCCGTCGAACATGCTCGGATCCGAGGCAGGAATGTAACCTCCGGACCCACCGGCGGGACCGCCGGAGCCAGCGAGCAGCTGAGTCAGTGACTGGGTCGGCTTCAACGAGTCGTCGTCCTCTTCTTCTCCTTCTTCTTCTTCGAGAAGTGTGTCCAACCACGTTGCCGGAGCTGAGCGGAAACGGGCGAGTCTATTGACTTCACCGCCACGTGTCGGTTGCATCTGCTCCTCTCTCTTCTTCTTCCCAGATTTTGAGAATTTTCCAGTGTTTATTTTTGGTGAAGCTCTTCACTTTCCTCTTTGGGAAGAAGGAAATCGAGTGCTGCGTGACGCTCGGGTGTACGTCTGCCTTGATTATCCGCCGTTCTATAGGCGGAAACTGGGGTTGTACCCTTAGTCAATCAACGAGGAGGTTCGCGTTGTATAGGACTCTGAATCTGCAACGTCGTCGTTTCAGTGGATGCCGAGGATCGCTATCCCACGCCAGTACACACACGGGCTTCTCCACGCACCAATCAGAAGCGAAAGAGCACTGCTTATGGATATGGTGCTGGTTTAGGGATGCTACTGGGTTGTGGGGCGCGTGGGAATTTGGTTTTGAGAAAGTCATACATTTGATGATTGATTTGTTTAGAAAAAAAAAACATATTCTATTATATAATATTATTTTTATTTTTATTTTTGCTTTATCTGGCCAATTTAAGGAGAGGGGGCCTGCAATTCACAAATGCACATCGGAAAAGCTGGTTGGCCGTGGACTTTCACTTGCCTTTTACTTTTTAGCCCACTTCTTTCGTAAACAAATGGAGTGGTAAGGGGACCATTATTGGAAACCACCTTGGGTTCCAATTCTTGCCCACATAACATCACAACTTATGGGATATCCTTCCAACTTCATGGTATACATGCAAAATCACCGATCAATTTTTGTTTGTGAAATTTAACGTTAATTTTGAAAATAAAATAAAATTGAGGATGTTCATTCATATGATTATAAATTAAGTCTAAAACATAACTCATGACCCATATTTCCCTCAATCGAGTCTTGATCGGAATATTAGAAAATAAGGGTAAGTTATTTTAATTTTGAGATTTATCATTGATTAAATTTGTAGTCAAAACTCCAATTAATGCAGACTTCGATATATGCATCGAGTCAATATCTTATGTGTGTTAGAGCACTTAAACTAAATTTCACTAATCAATTGATCATAAAGAATTTTAACTTAATTCGATACTAGATGTACATGTTCAAATAATTTACTTTCTTTAAAGTAATTTTATTTTCAACTTGAGATTAGGTTAGCTCTTAAATTTTTTTCATTCCCTTGTGGGTGCCACTAAACTAATTTTTTATGTTTAATATATGATCATAAAGTAAATTGAAAAAATAAAGCAAAAAAAGGAACTGTGTAGGAGCAAAAGAACAAAAATTGAGACGGATCAATAAGTATTACCAATCTTAAGTTAATTTACTCACGATTAACTAGAGTTAACTTGGTCCTACAAATTGAACTTTAGTCTAAAAGACTAGTTAACTACTTCTAAAAACAAAATGAATAAGCAATCATATTTTAAAATGAAATAAAACAATAAACAAAAAAACAAAAGATAAGAAAGCATCATTAGAATGAAATTAAAATTGCTTGATAAAGAAATAACATGATAAAGGGTGTGAAGTATAAATCATGAGGTTTTGGCACTTAATAAGTTTAAAAAGCTAAAACATGAACTAAATGATGATGTTGTTAAGGAATCTAAGCTAGAAATTGACTAAGGGGTCATTGAGTTTGATCATTGGAGGACACTCCTTTTACTTAGTTGCTTATATATACTATACTCAATTCAAAATCTAGAACCTTGATGCATATAAATAAATATGGATCATTTAAGTAAGATATTAAGAAAATCAAATCAAATAAAAAGATTATATAAAATTCAATCTAGTATTTTATAAATGACATTTATGATAAGATAATGACCAATCTGTAAATCAAGGTATGGAAGATAGATATGAAAATCCAAATTTTCTATTTCATACCACCTTATCTTGAGTTCAAATTGGGAGAGGGAGTGTTAAAATATAAGACAATGTCAAAATAGTAGTAACAGTATTAAACTTGTCAATCTCAAATTTGTCTCATTGACATTCTTAATAAGTTCCCTTTTATACTCGACAACTTCATGAATTGGATGCATATGACATTTGACTTAGGCTTGGATTATTATAAATCATTTATATCCATTTCCTATTGCTTGTACTTGTTTAGGAAAAGTATGTAATTTGAATTCATTGATAGACTTTTAGCATTGATGTGACATTTCTTTATAAGGGTGAAACATGGTGTTATTTGCTCTGGTGATTGTTGTTCATATATTATTAAAATAAGTTAGTTCTCTTTTTCTATATTTTATAACTTTACCTTATTAAATAGCTTTAGATTTTGTTTCACCATAGAAAAATGTAGCTTGGGGTGCTTGTTCAATGGTCAATATTCAAAAACAATATACATTGGTATAAATTATTGATCTTTTTCAAAAAAATTCTTCCTAGTTTCACACCAATCTTTACAATTATCAAAGTAGGTTTTTTAGAAATTGGAATTTTGTTCAATCTTAACTTATTGAGGGATTTTTGTATAACACTACAATCTTGCTACATTTTTTTTTCTCTAGCTAATGAGATTATTCCTCTTGCATCCAAATTGTATGGCTTTCCGTTGATTTTTTTCGTTAGTAATTTTTTTAATCCATTTAAACTTTACTAGTATTAAATATAGATTCTTCATCTTCTACTCATGATATGAAAATCATCTCTATTTGTCTCAATGGTTTAAATTATCCACATTCGAGATTTGCTACAAAGAATCTTTTGATTAGAAAAGACATGTGAAATGTTTTTGATGAAACAACTAATTAGCTAAACAAAATAATCTTTACAAAAAAAAAATGGATATCGAACAAAGCTTAGATGTTGACATGGATAAATAATTTGTTGATAACTCAATCGGTGGGCAACTTTTGAAATTGAAGTTGGCAAAGGATGCATAGGAGTATTTGGAAAGATTGTAGCAACAACATATTTTTCTTGTAGGGGTCAACTTGAGATAGAAATTTAGGTAGCAAAACAAAGTGAGCAATAAAAGTTGGCAAATGATGCATAGGAGTATTTGGAAAGATTGTAGCAACAACATATTTTTCTTGTAAGTGTCAACATGAGATAGAAATTTAGGAAGCAAAACAAGGTGAGTAATCTATTCAAAAGATTTGCTCTAGTTTAATTCTTTGGCACTTCTTCTGCATCTAGTGCATTGTTTGCATCTAAAATATCTTTTTTTATGACTAAGTCATGTAACCTCACAATAGAGGTTTTCTATTTTGGTATCTCACATCATATGACTTCATAGAAATCACTTTGGCATGATTATTTAGGTGGGTTATGTTTCTTGTTTTCATCTTTAGTATATGATTTGTAAGAAAGTGTTAAATTATTTAATAAAAGTGATAAACATTTTTTATTTTATTGATTGTCATTTGGGAAAACAATGTAGTCATTAACATTCAAAAAAATGTTTCTTCTATACTTAAAATGATGATTTTACTTTCATTTTGAGTGTTAATCATATCTTTTTTATTTGACCTTATTCATAGTCCTATATAGAGCTAATACTTGTATATATTTCTAAGTTATTGGATTTTGAATGTTAATCAAATACTTGTATTTGAGCATTGTATATGGCCAAAGGAAAAATGATATTTCTAAACCATTAGATATTAAGTCATATAGTTTCAATTATTATTATGATTATGCTATATTAATTTTTCTATATAAATCTTATTAGATGGTGTGTTCTAGTAATGCTTTTATTCTAGATTGACCATCCTAATATGTGTACATTATGACTATTTATTAGATATTTGTTCACTCTCCATCCCATCCTTTTTTTTTTCTACATGATTAACATGTGAGTGTTGTTAATGTTTGGTATAGCTAGAGGTGAGCCATAAGCCTAAATCCTTAAAGCTCCTTAGTGGTTGAACATGTAATCCATGTATGTCTTATCTTTAAAATACATTTGACTTGTTTTTAGCATTTTGGCCTAATTTGCAAACTCCTATTTCTTGTATTATGATATTTACTCTAGTCCTACTTTATTGTGTTGCACCTATTAAGTAAGATGGTTATTCGATATGAAGTGATCTCATCGTTTCCTTAGTGGGATTTTTAGGCAAGGTCATGACATTACTCATACTCATGCATGGATGAAAGTTTTGGAAAATCACAAACTCCTATTTCTTGTATTATGATATTTACTCTAGTCCTATTGTATTGTGTTGCACCTATTAAGTAAGATGGTTATTCGATATGAAGTGATCTCATCGTTTCCTTAGTGAGATTTTTAGGCAAGGTCATGACATTACTCATGGATGAAAGTTTTGGAAAATATTATTCAAATTTTGGTTTTCAACACAAATGGAGAGGATATAAGGGCCAAAAGTTTGACCTACAAAATTTATACTATTTTTCACCAATTTATCACAATTTTTGTGATTTTATGTATATATATATGCAGAAATAAAATATTAAAATAAAAAATTATTAAATAAATTAATTTTATTTATCTTATTTTCAAATTCCATTTAACTAATTATTAAAAATATAAAATATATCATGATAATCTTTTTACTAAGTCTTTTTATATCTTTTGTATGGTAATTAAATACAAGAGAAAACTTGTAAACAAAATTATAAATATTTATAAATAAAAAATAATTATGCACAGATACATCATCATCATTTCTTTTATATTCTTGAATATACTCAAATAAGGTAGATTATCATTTTTAGTATTAAATATATTTTCAAATTTTGTGTGTTAATATCCAACATCATAAATTTTATCATAAATCTATTGTTTTCTTCAATATGGGAATTATTGTTTGGTTATCATTTTTTAGATTTTTTTTTTTTATATATATAACACATTTATGATATTTGATCAATTTATGTTCCATCAATATTTTTGTTTTCCAAATTTCCATCTAATATTTCTAATATTTACTATAATTCTAATAAAATCCAATCATTTTATATTCTATTATTTTTTTTTTTATCTTTTCATCTTTACTCTTACTTTGGCTAAATTATTATCCACTACTACATACTCAATGAATGATAAGTATGATTTATTTAGTACAACTTTCTGATTTTTTTTTTCTCCAAATATTGACAATTTAATCACTTTTGAACTAGTACAATCAACTCCTTTAATTTAGGAATTTGGGATGATACTCATCCCCTTGAGGTACCCTTATCTTTCTTATTAGTTGTTTAACAAACCCTACCTTAGTTTAGATACCTAGGTTCTCAAAACCCCAAGATTTCTTATTTTAATTATTTAAGTTTCAGTCTTGGTAGTAGTTGAATTCTCACTATACTAGGCATTCTTTCTACTTCGAATCTAAATACAATAACTAGTTTAGAAGAGGAGATGATGCGTCCTCATGTATCCAATGCCCAACTAATGCTTTTATGCTAATTTGAAGAGTTATGACAAACTTTTCTTGTTATGAATGC
Organism: Vitis riparia; assembly: GCF_004353265.1. Taxonomy (NCBI): domain Eukaryota; kingdom Viridiplantae; phylum Streptophyta; class Magnoliopsida; order Vitales; family Vitaceae; genus Vitis; species Vitis riparia. Next base: position 32,005,223 of record NC_048448.1, on the reverse strand, counting down.
ACCTCTGAGTTATCATTACGATGGCGAATAAAAAAAAGATTTATAAATTATCAATGGAAGCAAAAGTTATAACACACACACACATAAAAGCAAACACAATGCCCCTAGTCCACTTCTAATCATTTATAACCCATGGACCCACTCCTATATATTTTCAATTTTTTATTCCTAGGTATAATGTGATAATGTTGATCATTTGGGTTTTATGACAAATATAAGGGGAAATATTGGATTAAAATTGTGGGTACAATAATATTGAACTTGAAATATACGAAGTGTGGATACAAAAAAGATAATACGAATAATAAATTTGAAGCTAGAGTGCTTCAACTTATGTTACAAAATCATTTTCCTGAAATACCATTTTAGGATGCACAAGATTATAGAAAATGTCTCTATGATGTAATGAAGCTATATTTGTCTATCTACGTTGTACACTAATGAAAGCAAACTCGAAATACCCTTAATATATAGTAAGGCTATCAAGAATTTATATATTATTTCTATAGAATTTCAGTATATTGGAGTTTTATCAACATTGCATTCATCATATCCTTTAAGGGCCCTATTTTTTCTCTCCGCTACATTAGATTTAGGGGAATAAGGAAGAGTCTCATGAATGATTTCATAATCTTCATAAAAAGAGTTAAAAGGGTTGGACTCATACTCTCATCCACTATCAATTCTATCTCTCTTTATTTTCTTAGTTAATTTTCTACTTCATTTTTGTATTTGATGAAAACATTTCTTACTTCATCTTTGTTTCTTAGTCGATATACCCTTGTATACCTTGAGCAGTCATCTATGAAAGTTATGTAGAATCTTTTACCACCTCTTATCATTGCACTTTTTATATCTTCTAAGTCACTATGAATTAAACTTAGTATTTCTAATTCTATTTCTACATATTTGCAATATCTATTTATGGTTTTGGATTTCATGCATGATTCACATTTTCCATGGTTTTCTAAGGACAATTTAAGAATTAAACTTAGATCAACCATTTTTTTATATATATAAAAAGTTGACATGTCCTAATCTACCATGCTAAATATCATAGGAATCAACTAGGTAAGCAAAATAAGATGCACTATTATTATTATTAATTTCATAAATAATCAATATTAAGAGACCTTGATTATAGTAGCCCTTCCCAACGCATACATCATTCTTAGTTAACACCATTTTATTAGAGTTAAACAAGATCCTCACTCTTGTTCTTTTGAGCAGATACACTCAATATAAAGAGACCTTGATTACAATAGCCCTTCCCAACACATACATCGTTCTTAGCTAACACAATTTTATCAAAGTCAAATAAGATCCTCACTCTTGTTCTTTCGAGTAGAGAGACTGACACTAAGTTCCAATGAATATCTAACAATTGAAGAACAACACTAAAGTCAGCACTTTTCTTGAGGTCACCTTAAGGAGAACTTTCCCTTTGTTAATCGCTAAGGACATTTCTAGAATCACCATGAACACTTGTTCATCTCATTCTTTTATAATAGTATAGAAAGTGAACATACTTCTATTGTCATAGATGTACCCAATAACCCTAGAGTCTACCATCCAATCCATCACACTGGTGACCATGCTTACCTCACCTCAAAGAAGACTACAACAATGATAACCTTTATCTCTACCAAGTTTGCTGTTGGGTTGGATATCTCAGATCTCTTCCTGTGGTGGCATTGAGTTGCATGATATACAGGCCTACCATAGACAAAATAGTTACCCTCTTTTTAATAGTTGGGTTATGAACCTTATTTGTTATATTAGACTTGGTCCTAGAGTTTTGTTTTATGGTCTTATTGTTTTTAGGCTTAGGTTTTTATCTTACCACATTAGCCTTAGAAGACAATTCTTTGGCTTTCTTTACTTTATCCATATTTCTATTTTTTTTCTTCAATTCAAATATAGATTATTACATCTTTTTAGGGACATTTGTTTTTTTTTTTTCGTGTTTCATTTTTTTTTAATTCAGAAGAGTTTCAATCAAGTATCCAACCACAAAAGGTTCAGGTGGTTTTACGCCCTCATTAGCTAAGTCATTGATTAGCAAATAGTAGTTGTGGATTTGAGATGATACATCTCTATTATTGGTCATTTATAATTTTCTAAAATTTTCTATGACATATTTCTGGGTTCCTCCATTTTCCAGAACCTTTTTTTATTCATAACATCCTAAATGTCCTTAGCTACCATTTATTGACAATAAACATCAAACAATTCTTTTGAGAGTATGCTAAGGGTGACATGTCTAACCTTTTTATTTTCAATTTCCTATGTAGGCAAATTTTGATAATTGTCTCAGGTTTTAAGTCAATCAAATCATGTCCTAAGTTCACAACATCAATTGTAGAAAATACTTTTTTCTATCATCTTTTGAAAAATATCTTATTGAAGGGATCAATCTTGGAGGTATCAAGACGATTGTGAACTAGGGAAGTCTACATTAAACAATTCTACTTTTAGATAGTTGGTTAGCTTATGTATTTATCAAAACACTTTTATGCATACATATGAACAAAGAATCTAAATATATGTCAATAAATATATCATTAAGGAATATGAGTTCGAGCATGGACCATTGGACCCATATGAAAATAATGGCTCCCTAGAATCCTATTTTGAAGTTAATTAACTTAACATCTCACTCCAAAGAGTCAATTTCACTCCAATATTTTATGATATTAAGACAATATACTAGAACTTGGGTCTATGACATACTATCTACCATACGAAGGCTCTCTATGAACTAGTGTCTGAAATCTAACAAGTGGATGCTATCAACCTCTCAAGATTATCTCTATCATCCTTGAGTCTCATATCTTACTGTTATGTGATTAACTAGCATATTTTAACTCTCTAAGAGCATATGTCAAATTCTAATTAAGAAATTACTGCAACTATAGATTTCTTTATCACATGTTCTTAGGATTGCCCAATGGGACATGTTATCTCAAACCCATGAGATATCATGATGCCCATTTTGAGAATACTCGTTGCCACCAACCTTAATCAACAATAACTCAATCCATATGGAATATATAACCACCTTAATTAAGGTTTCACCCATAGGTTAAATTCATTGAAGACTTTAGAACTTGCTCAATATCCTCTCAAAGTTGAGAGTCTCTATAACTAATGTCATGACTCACTATAGGCCATGTTTAATGTGTAACAATGCACACTAGTATACTCACAATGGGAACCATCTTGATGACCAAGACAAATCATCCTTTTTGTTTAGAAGTAGTGCACAATAACCTCAAATGGATTACCTAAGTTTATGAACCAATTATGAACAACTTATCTACTTGTAAGGAACTCATAATTTAGATCTCCCTTTCAACTCTTAATGTACTTAAGTCATGTACAATGCAAGAGATTCAAGGCTTGAATGCTCTTATATTGAATGCATGAATAGAATAGTTAAAAAGAGAAACTAGAATAATGTTATAAATAATAAATTTATTATTGTTACATCATGTCATGCTTTAAAGGGTTTTATTCTAACAATTAGAATTATTAAAAAATGATTATGGTTTAGTACTTACACAATCATGATATATTGAAAAGATATTGAAGAAATTTAATGCTTATGATTGTAAACCTACATCTACATCTTTTGACCCAAACATAAAGTTGTACTTTAATACATGAAGAAACTCTTGTATGCAATACCTCTTGTATGCATACATTTTGATGGTGAAGAAACTCTTTCAAAGGCAAATAAGCAAATTTACAGTGGAAAATCAAGAACATAGGCTTGAAACATAGTTACGTGAGATTATTACTCATTGATAAAGTGATTGCAATTCCAATTCTAAGATCATGTCAAAATTTGGCAGATTCCTTGATTTAAAACCTTACAAGGAATTTATTATGGAAGACATAAAAGGGAATGAGATTGAATCAACATCTAATTAATGATGGAACCTCAACCCTATTGGTAGTGTGTGTGTGTGTGTATGAGTGAAAATACAAAAAGACCTAAATCTCACATTAGAAAGGGATTTAATATATTTGACTTCCCATTTCCTTAGCCTCTTAGGCTTGGGAAATGGGAGCCTTACATGCCTAAAGGGACTAAGCCTATTGTAATGGGATTTTAGGTGGCCTAGTTCAAGAAACTGTAATGCATGTTGTCTGCATGCATCGTGTACAGGGGGACCCTTTCTGCATATTGGCACGATTCCAACATCTTTTTTACAAAATGAATTTAAATTTATTTTATTTTATTTTCCTTGACTTGGTCATTCTCAATTGTAGAGTCTTGGGCTAAGTCTTCCCAGTTAAGGGAAAGATCAGGTCAAGGGAGTTTATAGATGTAACTCGTAACGTGCATAACGTTTCTTTTAATTAATCTTTTGTATTTTTTATTTTTTTATTATTATTTTTTTTTTGTAGCCATTCAGCCTTTATAGGATAGTCTTATTGGACTTTGCCTATAAATAGACCATCCTCTTAGAGTTCCTCAATATATGACTCTTATTGCTTTATGACAGACAGTCTCTCCTTGCTCTCTTCTCTCCGCTATCCTCGTCCCC